>NC_041390.1:283751994-283796994 GCF_002162155.2 Triticum dicoccoides
GAAACCTTACCTGGACTTACCTCTGCAGCCCACCAGGCCCACCTGGCCAGCCCAGCCCATCTCCACCCCCCCCCTGTCGTCTTCCTCCCTGCCAGGAGGACAGACACCGCGACGCCGCCGCGCGCGCCACCTCCTGCTTCCCCTGGCCACCTCCTGCTTCCTCCCCGAGCCCTCTAGCGACGCCACGGAGTCGTCCCCGACCGCTATCCCTCTCTCTGCTCGCTCTGGCTCTCTCCCTCTCCCGATTTGGAGCACCACCGAGAGCCACCGGAGGGCGCCGCCGTCGCATCCATAGCCACCGGCCACCCCTCGCCCTTCTGATGAGCTCAGGAGCTCCGTCCCGACCCCATGGAGCTGCACACCGACGCACGCAACCAGAGGAGGCCCCAGTCGACCGGAGCATCGTCGTCTTCATCCCCGGTGCCCGGAGATCGCCGCCGTAAATTCACCGTCGCAGAAGCTTCCCCGAGCTCGCCGACCCCTCCGTCCAGTCCACTGTGAGCCCCTCTTCCTCTTCCCCCTTCCCTCAAGCTCGCGCTCATCCCCTAGCCCCTTCCTCCACCACGGCCGAGAGTTTCTCGCCGCCGGCCATGGCACAGCCGTGGCCATAGCCGCGCATGCCACGACGGAGTGCTTCACCGTGCTCATAAAGCCCCCAGGAGCCCAACACACCAACCAGCTCCCCCTCCCGCGCACCGCAACGCCAAACCCGCGGGTGCCCGAACTCCGGCCGCCGCGGAAGTGCTCGTCGCCGTCGACTCAGGCCATCCCAGCTGCTGTCGCTGCTACCACTAGATGCGCAAGAACGCCAGCAAGTCGTAGCCACAAACCGCGCTCAAAATGGAGCCCCGTAGCGTTTTTCCGAAACGCTCCGCCGTCGTTTTGGTCGCCGCCGGCGTAACTCCGGCGAGGGTGACGTGGCAGATTAATTCAGGCTAATGACGCACTTAGTCAACACCTAGTGACACTGACAGCGGGCCCCACCCCTGGTCAAACCCCAGTCAGCGCTGGGTTTGACCGGGATTAGGTCCTGTGTCACTGACGTGTGGCCCCCACACGTCAGGTTTGACCCGAGCCAGCCCAGTTGACCCTGCTGACGTCACAGTGACGTGGGGCTGACGCCATAAATCATTTCTGGATTTATTATTATTTCAGGAATTCCAGAAAATGCCTAAAACTTCAATAAATCATAGAAAATTAACCGTAACTCCAAATTAAATAAATTATATATGAATAATTATCAGAAAAATTCAAGGAATCCATCTGTACCATTTTCATGCATGTTTGAACAATGTTTGTCCTCTGTTTTGGACAAAACAAATAAAGGGCATTTAAATAACCATATATGGAGTTTGAATTTGAATCTTGTATTCAAACCAACTTCATTTAATCTGTTGCTAGTTGCATTAGCTCAAAACACATTCATATTGCCATGTCATGATCATGCATCATATTGTGCATTGCATTGATTGTGTTCCCTTCTGTGTTGCCGGTATTTGTCCCCTGTCGATAGACGTGATACCGATGATGTGATCGTTGACACTGATGAAGACTCAATGTTATCTTTAGAAGTGCCAGGCAAGCAAAACCCCCTTGTTCATTTCGATACAATCCTACTCTCTCGCTCCTGCTCTCTTTTACTGCATTAGGACAACAGCGATTCATCTGTTACCTGCTGCGGTAGCTGAACCCCTTTATCCTCTGCATGACCTGTCATTCCACAGTAAATAGATGAAACCCACTAGCATGAGTAGGAGTTGTTTGAGCCCTGATGTGCCTACTCATTTATGTTTGTTTGTCATGCCTGCTACTGCTTAGAGTTGAGTCGGGTCTGATTCATCGGGGATGAATCAGAGGCGTGTGAACCTGTCCTACTGTGTGTGAGCTAAGTGTGTGAATACGATTTGGTAAAGGTAGCGGTGAGAGGCCATGTAGGAGTACATGGTGGGTTGTCTCATTGCAGCCGTCCTCAGGAACTGAGTTCTGTGTTTGTGATCCATCATTCAGCTACTACCACGCATTGGGCCCGAAACCAATGGACCCTCTCGGCTTCTTGATCACCCTTGTCCTCTGTCCAGGAGTTGCAAGTAGTTTCTGGTGTTTGTAGTATGCTGGAGGCCGTGCGCAGCGCTGACCGTAGGGGTGGGTTGTGATGCGGTAGGCACGTGGCACGGTGTACCGGGCGCCCGTTTGGTGTCTCGGGAACCCTGTTCACATCGTTTGGGGCTGTGAGCGAAACTCCGGCCGGATCTCCTCATGGATGGAACCCGAATAGGCGATAAACCTGGACTAGAGACTCGAGTGTTTAGGCAGGCCGTGGCCGACACCCACGTTGGGCTTCCGCTTGAAGGTTGTCGAGTACATGTCGTGTAAACGGCGGTAAGTGGTGAGAGCGTGTGTGACGAAGTACACCCCTGCAGGGTTAACATCATCTATTCGAATAGCCGTGTCCGCGGAAAAGGACTTCTGGGTTGCTTATATTAGTTCATAGACAAGTGAAAGTGGATACTCTAAAATACGCAAGATAAGCGTGAGTGCTATGGATGGCGTTCTCGTAGGGAGACGGGAGCGGATCCATAGTGGTGTATTGATATGGTGAATATGTGGACTCGTGTGCGCCACCTCAAAAGAGTTACTTGCAGTCGTAGTTCAGGATAGCCACCGAGTCAAAGCTGGCTTGCTGCAGTTAAACCCCACCATCCCTTTGTTGATAATGATGCATATGTAGATAGTTCTGATGTAAGTCTTGCTGGGTACATTTGTACTCACGTTTGCCTATTTTATGTTTTTGCAGAGAGACTTCAGTCTCACTAGTAATTCCGCGTGGTCTTCGACGTTTAGCTTGTTACCTCAGCTACGATCTTGTGCCCTCGGCAGGATTGGTAGATAGTCAGGCTTCTCAGCCTTTTTCATTTATAGATGTCTGTACTCAGACATGTTAAGCTTCCGCATGTGCTTTGACTTGTATGCTCTGATTGTTGGGTCATAAGACCCATGTTTGTAATATCTCGCTCCTCGGAGCCTATTGAATATTTACTTGTGTCGTAGAGTCATGTTGTGATGCCATGTTGTATTTGCACATATCGAGCATATTGTGTGTATGTTATTGAAATGCTTGGTATGTGTGGGATCTGGCTATCTAGTTGTTTATCCTTAGTAGCCTCTCTTACCGGGAAATGTCTCCTAGTGTTTCCACCGAGCCATGGTAGCTTGCTACTGCTCCGGAACACTTAGGCTGGC
Organism: Triticum dicoccoides; assembly: GCF_002162155.2. Lineage (NCBI taxonomy): Eukaryota > Viridiplantae > Streptophyta > Magnoliopsida > Poales > Poaceae > Triticum > Triticum dicoccoides. Next base: position 283,755,235 of record NC_041390.1, read on the forward strand.
CGGCATGTGTCCTTCTTCGTTCCTGTGTCTGTCCCTTCGGGGAAATGTCACGCGATGAATACCAGAGTCCTGTTAGCCTGCTACAGCCCGGTTCACCGGAGTCCTGCTAGCCCAGTGCTACAGCCTGGATTCACTCGCTGATGACCGACACGTTCGATGCTGGGTCATGGATTCCTGTCCCTGTAAGTCTGTGCCACTTTGGGTTTACGACTAGCCATGTCAGCCGGGCTCCTTATCATATGGATGCTAGCGACACTGTCATATACGTGTGCCAAAAGGTGCAAACGGTCCCGGGCTAAGGTAAGGCGACACCCGTGGGAATACCGTGTGTGAGGCCGCAAAGTGATATGAGGTGTTACATGCTAGATCGATGTGGCATTGAGTCGGGGTCCTGACAGCGTTGGTATCAGAGCTTGACTGCCTGTAGGATTACCAAGCCAAACTGGTCGAAGTTGAGTCTAGAAATTCTTTAGTTATATAAGGGAATTGATTGTGGGATGGAACGTAAGGCTCTTTTTACTCCTTACACCTTATGCCTTCTGATCTGAGTCATCATCTTCTCTTCTACGGGGATTAAGAACTAGGCTATCTCTTCTTTCTATCAGGATCACGTGTTACTAATCCGTAGACTTATAAGATTGTTGGATTAGGCCTCAGTTCAGTTTCTACCTCTGTATGTTAATTATTGATCTAGAGACCTTGATATTGTGCTTCTGAGTGGTTATGCCACCATTTTGTAGTATGTCTCAAATCTTTTCTGAGCATTTACAGCCGTTATGCTGTCCGAGTCATCCCAGGTTTCTAAGTAGTCTGATGCATTTGCAAATCCTTTCTTCCCGTTTCAATGTTCCCATGGGCCAGATTAACCACACTAATCAGTGAGTTGAGGTACTCCGTTACCTTGACATATATGTTGGAGATATTATTATGACCCTAGGTGTCTTAGGGGATCATCTAGTAATTTAGCCATGATTTGTGTTCCCAGTGTGATGATTCTGGCCATCATTCTCGAAAGCATCCCGTGATGCTACTTAGTAGTAGGTATTCTGTTCCTGGGTTCTTGAACCCGAGATTCACTCTACCTACTTCATGTTGATAGTAATTGCTAGTGCCTTTAGGATATTAGTAACCTTTGCGATAGTCCTTGAAGTCCGTGGTATCTTCTTCTTCCAAATACCATGAACTACTTATGGCAGAAGTTCCTCGTTGAACTGAAATATCACAACAGGATTATTCTTGATGAGTTCTCCATTATATATTGTGGCTCTGCCAGTTCTACCTTTCTGCATGGGTTATCCGGAAGAAATATGTTAAACTTCGTTCGACATGCTAATCCATGCATCCACAACTCAGAAAATCATATGTTCTTTTGAGTTGTCCCATCTTAGTTGTTTCCGACCCTCGCCTATCAATTGATAGTCAAGAGTATGCGTGCATTCGTTCGTCGATGCCTATTACCCTTGTGGTCCGCCAAGCCATTCTATTTCAGAATGAATAGGAGAAACAAACTCCAGAATCTCATCCATATCTAGGATTGGGTCAAAGCAATTGTATTCCGCAGATCAAAATGCCAATCCAGCTTCTGGTCTGTTCTACCTTGAAGTATTACCATCTTTATATCAGGAATATCATGGGAATTGTACACCATCTTATGAATTCTTGACGCAGTAATACTTCTGATCATCATTGATAATTTCTCGGTTTCCGTGTTATTGTAACCGGAATGCCGACAAATGAATCATGGCGTGTGAAATCAATACTGCTAGCAACTCCATTGCTTGGTAGTTAAATGGACGATAACCTCATTCTTAGCGTGTTGATTATTGAATCGTCACCCTAAGGTTGATTGTGCTACCTAGTCCTTATTTCTGGTGCACTCTCCGATCAGTGAGTTAGGATAGTGCCAATCCTTGCTTATTTGATCATATCGTCTTGCCCTGAAAAGTAAGATTGTTCTCGAGCTTAGTAACATACCGGTGGTTCATGATATTCCAAATTCCTTTTCGGAAGTATCACCAGGTTGTCGCCTGACCGCTATGTTGATCTCGTGATCAAGTTGGGTTCTTGTGAACCACCTTCTCTCCAAAAATCGGTGTTAGATATCCCTGAGCTAGTTGGTTAAGCTAGTCAACAACTTGGAGAGTTGGAAGATAAAATCTTGCCTGACTTAGTTCGTTCCAAAGGGATATTCTTGTGTAGTGTGTGTTGAAGAAGGATGATATCTTCATCGATTGGTCCCTGTGATCAGTTGTTGGACCTATTGTCTTATCAATCCTTTGATTTGAGTGTGGGCCATCGTCAAGTCAAATCAGTACCAACGATGCTCGTAATGTTGTCTTATTCGTGGTTGATCCCTCGAGCATACACCATTACATCTTTGGTCTGACCAATGCTATCACCGTGTTCACTTAACTATGGAATTCCTTTTAAAAGGAAACCCGGATGAATTGTTGTTGAGCCCATTGACAACATCCTTATCTCCTCCATGATTTTGTTGAACATTAAGCTAGTGTTGGAAACTTTTGAAAGCATTTGTTCATGCTAGTTCATGAAGCATATGTTCGGATGTAAGAAGTGACTTCCTCTAGTTCATGTGCATTTGATGCAAGTTGCCGCCATGGATTCGAGAAAGTCAATGTTGTTTCCTTTGGAATCATCCCAAATCAGTCATGCACACGTGCGAAGAATTCTGTGGTTTGAAGACTTGCAACCTTGAATCTATATGTACCCCTAGCACACCAAGCCACTGATTGATTTGTTCAAGGAGAAGGAGTTCCTTCATAAGAGCTAATCCGGACTTATGTAAGGACTTCGATACCCTCGTTGATGGTTCCCCCTCCTGAACTCGGTAGTGTTTTATTATAAGACTACTTTGTGGTCATGCTTGTCTTGGACAACGTGTTCACATGTTTGTAGCAGAACCAGCTCATGTTTTGGAGCTTGCTATCGTAGTTCATCTCCCGAGAATCCCGCAACGTCATCTCGTCGATTTGTGTTGCAAACTTCCGTTTTTCTTCCTAGACTCGATGAGTCTGGAATATCCTGACACCAACCAGATCTGAATCTCAGGCAGATATGATGGTTGGAATATTTCCCAAGAATTATAATATTGGTCGCGCGATAACCGGTAAAGTGGATGTCGTGGCCAACACACCCAGCCGGAAGACCTGTTATTATAATATCTTGATTGATGAAGTTGGCCACCTCCCCATAGGGATTTCGTAGGGTTTACTCCCTAGTTGCCCCTATGGATATCTGAGATCCCGAAGTCCGACCTTTTTACTTGATGTTCTAGATATCAAACCATATCTATGAATGGGTTACACTAGCACATCAAGGAGAACATTAGAAGCGGAGTGCTAAATGTCTCTCGGTCGATCATCCAGATTTTATTTCCTTGGCCTCGCTAAGGTGAAATCTGAGAAAGTGTTATCTTCCTTTGCATCTGCATCCTCCATCACCATTCATCATGGTAGTAAGTTGTTTACCGGACCCTTGACACGGATGTTGGTAAAACCTTGATGAATGTGGAAATGCTCAAGTTCTTGAGAGCACGCGCAAGTGCTAGGTTTGATCGTCGGCATTAACTGTATAGCGCTCTCAGTTTCCTCGGTTATGCTATAACCATTCCAATAGTGGAATAACTCTTTATTGTTGAGCCTCTCCCCAGTTACCAGAATCATTCCTAGCATTTGCATTTTGTTCCCAGCTTGCACCGCCAATGTGTCATTCTACCATGGGTCTCTTCCATTTCCGGTGATAAGCAAATTCATCCATTACGTTGTCTTCAACAAGGTAATCCACATCATCCAAGTTTGAGTATGCCATTCTACCGACCCCCTCCAAACGATCGCTCGAGAATTGTCTTAGGCTGGTTTAAAGAGTTTCAATGATCTCTGAATCAAAAGTAATTCTTTTTGCCACTTAAGGGAATATCTCTACGAGTCACCTTCCCTAAGGTGTATCGTTATGGTATCATGGCAACTCAACTCCTCGCTACGTTGACAATCGTTTACCACCTTCTTAAGCGTGAAATTGTTGTCTACCTAGTGAACCTTCGTCATCCGTTTCTTTCCACCCCTCTTGATGTGTATCTCGTGTCTCAACCCGAGAGATGGTCCTATGTCTCATTCCGTGAGTTGTTCGATCTTCGAGAAGATCGACCCTTCTAGAGTCTCCTTCTTCCCACCATGTCATGTTGACAGGATTTCTCAGAGCAGGACTTTAAGACAATAATGGTGTTCAAATCAACGTTCATTTGAAGTGCACCCTGGATCATGAAGATTATACTAGTTTGCGTTTTCCCTTCGTCTTACCCTACCCTTGAATCTCGGGTCGAGATTCTTGTTTAGTGGGGGTGAGTTCTCACATCCCTAGTTCTGGCCTGTCCTATGCCTGCTTCCATCTGAGCACCATGTTTAACTTTTTGAAACCTGAACTGAGGAATTTTGGAAGCCTCAAAAACTTAAATAAAAGAAGGGCAAAAACCCTAAAAATCTCATTCATTGCTCCAAAATGCTCTTCTTAAATGTTTGATAATTTTGGTAAGGGTTCTGGTCCCAACCAAAATATTGAACATTTTTAAGGATTTATTTTTGGGACTTTGAATTTAAATCATTAGCTATTTGAATTTGAATTATATTCATATAATTAGAATATAATTTCAAATACCCCTGAAATATTTTATAAGCTTTTGGAAGAGTCCATCTAGCAATATAAAATATTCAGAGGAGTTTTTGGCATTGTTTGAATTATTTTAAATTCAAAACAGTGGCAAAATAAATTAAATAAAACAAAACAGAAATAAAAGACAGAGGAGGGAAACCTTACCTGGACTTACCTCTGCAGCCCACCAGGCCCACCTGGCCAGCCCAGCCCATCTCCACCCCCCCCCTGTCGTCTTCCTCCCTGCCAGGAGGACAGACACCGCGACGCCGCCGCGCGCGCCACCTCCTGCTTCCCCTGGCCACCTCCTGCTTCCTCCCCGAGCCCTCTAGCGACGCCACGGAGTCGTCCCCGACCGCTATCCCTCTCTCTGCTCGCTCTGGCTCTCTCCCTCTCCCGATTTGGAGCACCACCGAGAGCCACCGGAGGGCGCCGCCGTCGCATCCATAGCCACCGGCCACCCCTCGCCCTTCCGATGAGCTCAGGAGCTCCGTCCCGACCCCATGGAGCTGCACACCGACGCACGCGACTAGAGGAGGCCCCAGTCGACCGGAGCATCGTCGTCTTCATCCCCGGTGCCCGGAGATCGCCGCCGTAAATTCGCCATCGCAGAAGCTTCCCCGAGCTCGCCGACCCCTCCGTCCAGTCCACTGTGAGCCCCTCTTCCTCTTCCCCCTTCCCTCAAGCTCGCGCTCATCCCCTAGCCCCTTCCTCTACCGCGGTCGAGAGTTTCTCGCCGCCGGCCATGGCGCAGCCGTGGCCATAGCCGCGCATGCCACGACGGAGTGCTTCACCGTGCTCATAAAGCCCCCAGGAGCCCAACACACCAACCAGCTCCCCCTCCCGCGCACCGCAACGCCAAACCCGCGGGTGCCCGAACTCCGGCCGCCGCGGAAGTGCTCGTCGCCGTCGACTCAGGCCATCCCAGCTGCTGTCGCTGCTACCACTAGATGCGCAAGAACGCCAGCAAGCCGTAGCCACAAACCGCGCTCAAAATGGAGCCCCGTAGCGTTTTTCCGAAACGCTCCGCCGTCGTTTTGGTCGCCGCCGGCGTAACTCCGGCGAGGGTGACGTGGCAGATTAATTCGGGCTAATGACGCACTTAGTCAACACCTAGTGACACTGACAGCGGGCCCCACCCCTGGTCAAACCCCAGTCAGCGCTGGGTTTGACCGGGATTAGGTCCTGTGTCACTGACGTGTGGCCCCCACACGTCAGGTTTGACCCGAGCCAGCCCAGTTGACCCTGCTGACATCACAGTGACGTGGGGCTGACGCCATAAATCATTTTTGGATTTATTATTATTTCAGGAATTCCAGAAAATGCCTAAAACTTCAATAAATCATAGAAAATTAACCTTAACTCCAAATTAAATAAATTATATATGAATAATTATCAGAAAAATTCAAGGAATCCATCTGTACCATTTTCATGCATGTTTGAACAATGTTTGTCCTCTGTTTTGGACAAAACAAATAAAGGGCATTTAAATAACCATATATGGAGTTTGAATTTGAATCTTGTATTCAAACCAACTTCATTTAATCTGTTGCTAGTTGCATTAGCTCAAAACACATTCATATTGCCATGTCATGATCATGCATCATATTGTGCATTGCATTGATTGTGTTCCCTTCTGTGTTGCCGGTATTTGTCCCCTCTCGATAGACGTGATACCGATGATGTGATCGTTGACACTGATGAAGACTCAATGTTATCTTCAGAAGTGCCAGGCAAGCAAAACCCCCTTGTTCATTTCGATACAATCCTACTCTCTCGCTCCTGCTCTCTTTTACTGCATTAGGACAACAACGATTCATCTGTTACCTGCTGCGGTAGCTGAACCCCTTTATCCTCTGCATGACCTGTCATTCCACAGTAAATAGATGAAACCCACTAGCATGAGTAGGAGTTGTTTGAGCCCTGATGTGCCTACTCATTTATGTTTGTTTGTCATGCCTGCTACTGCTTAGAGTTGAGTCGGGTATGATTCATCGGGGATGAATCAGAGGCGTGTGAACCTGTCCTACTGTGTGTGAGCTAAGTGTGTGAATACGATTTGGTAAAGGTAGCGGTGAGAGGCCATGTAGGAGTACATGGTGGGTTGTCTCATTGCAGCCGTCCTCAGGAACTGAGTTCTGTGTTTGTGATCCATGATTCAGCTACTACCACGCATTGGGCCCGAAACCAATGGACCCTCTCGGCTTCTTGATCACCCTTGTCCTCTGTCCAGGAGTTGCAAGTAGTTTCTGGTGTTTGTAGTATGCTGGAGGCCGTGCGCAGCGCTGACCGTAGGGGTGGGCTGTGATGCGGTAGGCATGTGGCACGGTGTACCGGGCGCCCGTTTGGTGTCTCGGGAACCCTGTTCACATCGTTTGGGGCTGTGAGCGAAACTCCGGCCGGATCTCCTCATGGATGGAACCCGAATAGGCGATAAACCTGGACTAGAGACTCGAGTGTTTAGGCAGGCCGTGGCCGACACCCACGTTGGGCTTCCGCTTGAAGGTTGTCGAGTACATGTCGTGTAAACGGCGGTAAGTGGTGAGAGCGTGTGTGAAGAAGTACACCCCTGCAGGGTTAACATCATCTATTCGAATAGTCGTGTCCGCGGAAAAGGACTTCTGGGTTGCTTATATTAGTTCATAGACAAGTGAAAGTGGATACTCTAAAATACGCAAGATAAGCGTGAGTGCTATGGATGGCGTTCTCGTAGGGAGACGGGAGCGGATCCATAGTGGTGTATTGATATGGTGAATATGTGGACTCGTGTGCGCCACCTCAAAAGAGTTACTTGCAGTCGTAGTTCAGGATAGCCACCGAGTCAAAGCTGGCTTGCTGCAGTTAAACCCCACCATCCCTTTGTTGATAATGATGCATATGTAGATAGTTCTGATGTAAGTCTTGCTGGGTACATTTGTACTCACGTTTGCCTATTTTATGTTTTTGCAGAGAGACTTCAGTCTCACTAGTAATTCCGCGTGGTCTTCAACGTTTAGCTTGTTACCTCAGCTACGATCTTGTGCCTCGGCAGGATTGGTAGATAGTCAGGCTTCTCAGCCTTTTTCATTTATAGATGTCTGTACTCAGACATGTTAAGCTTCCGCATGTGCTTTGACTTGTATGCTCTGATTGTTGGGTCATAAGACCCATGTTTGTAATATCTCGCTCCTCGGAGCCTACTGAATATTTACTTGTGTCGTAGAGTCATGTTGTGATGCCATGTTGTATTTGCACATATCGAGCATATTGTGTGTATGTTATTGAAATGCTTGGTATGTGTGGGATCTGGCTATCTAGTTGTTTATCCTTAGTAGCCTCTCTTACCGGGAAATGTCTCCTAGTGTTTCCACCGAGCCATGGTAGCTTGCTACTGCTCCGGAACACTTAGGCTGGCCGGCATGTGTCCTTCTTCGTTCCTGTGTCTGTCCCTTCGGGGAAATGTCACGCGATGAATACCGGAGTCCTGTTAGCCTGCTACAGCCCGGTTCACCGGAGTCCTGCTAGCCCAGTGCTACAGCCTGGATTCACTCGCTGATGACCGACATGTTCGATGCTGGGTCATGGATGCCTGTCCCTGTAAGTCTGTGCCACTTTGGGTTTACGACTAGCCATGTCAGCCCGGGCTCCTTATCATATGGATGCTAGCGACACTGTCATATACGTGTGCCAAAAGGCGCAAACGGTCCCGGGCTAAGGTAAGGCGACACCCGTGGGAATACCGTGCGTGAGGCCGCAAAGTGATATGAGGTGTTACATGCTAGATCGATGTGGCATTGAGTCGGGGTCCTGACAAAGACAAAGGTGGTATATGAAGATATTCACATTGAAGACTATGACAAAACAAGACACGTTATGAAGCCTATGGAACTCGAAGACATAGATCTTTCGTAGTTCTTTTTATTTTGTGTTGAGTCATAGGAACCACCGTACTGTTAAGTGGGGTCCAGGAGAACCAGTCAGAATGACTGAAGTGATGCCTAAATCAAAAACCTATGTCTTCGAGTGAAGACAATGAGAGCGAATCTTGTCCAGAGCCGGACAAGTCAGCTTTACTTGTAGCCCAAGTAAAGTTGCCATGAGAGTTCGAAATCTGACCGTTGAGACACGTGTCAGTTCCTTAGTGACCCAGGGTCATTTCGGAAAAATCAGGTCAGGTTGCCAAGTGGCTATAAATAGCCCACCCCCACAACCATAAACGGTTGGCTGCTCAGATTTCAGTGCACGGCTTTTGTCATTTGAGAGCAACCCACCTCGAAGCCTTTGAGAGAAAATTCCTAGTGAGGAGAAAAGCCCTAACCACCCAGAGCCAGAGTAAATTGGGCATCACTTAAGTCTTCTTGTCTGTGTGATCTGAAGACTTATTACACTTGAGGACTGTGAATCCTCCAGACGGTTAGGCGTCGCGTTCAGAGCATCCAAGAGACATTGTGGATTGCCAGTGAACGAAGTCTGTGAAGGTTTGGGAGTCTACCTTGAAGACTTACCAGAGTGATTGGGCGAGGACTAAGTGACCTTAGCTCAAGGAGAATACGGTGAGGACTTGGTGTCCTGAACTGTGTGTTCAGGACTGGGTGTCCGGGACTGTGTGTCCTAAGGTTTAAATACCTAGCCGCTCCAACCAGACGTACAGTTGTCACAGCAACTCGAACTGGTCCACCATATCATTGTCTTCAATGAGTCACTGGTTTCATCTTCACTTCCTCTTCATATTGTCACACATTGTGAAGCCATTGCATGCTTGCTTTATCTTTAGTCTTCAGAACGTGAATGTATGAACCGTTTGGCTTCATAACTTCTTCCTACCTGATCCTTATTACACTGTAGTTGTTTGTCATTGTTCTTTCACTCTATTGGATATATGACCATGGCTGGCCTAGTGTAATCTAACTTCCGCTGCATAGTAATAGGCATAATCTTCTCTGTTTGTCTTCATAACTCTCATGTATTGAAGACTTTCGTAAAAATCGCCTATTCACCCCCCCTCTAGTCGATATAACGCACTTTCAGTACTGATAGTGGAACCCACGGAGTACTTAGAATACAAGATTAAGGATGGACTTGTTTCTTTTTAACTTTCTGTACGAAGGTGTAGCCACCCTACAAGTCACGTGTACACTGTACATGCAACGCAATTAACTCAAATGGGTTGGATGTGACTCTATTATTTCCAGCATAAGAGCATCTCCAGCGGCAGCCAGAAAATTTCCTCCCGCTTCCTTCCGCGGAGGACGACATCAAACGCCAGCGGCATACATTTTCACAACTCTAACCAACCAGAAGAAATTCATGCAAACACGGACCGATTTCATATAAGCATGAAGGATTTCGTATAAAAAAGTTGGATCTTCATATAAACATGATGGATTTCATTACATTTACATGAACTAAGCAGTGCTAATCTGGCTCTATTGGTATAATTAATACTCCCTCCGTCTGGAAATACTTGTCCTAGAAATGGATGTATCTAGACTTTTTTAGTTATAGACACATCCAATTTATCCATTCTTAGAACAAATATTTCCCGCCAGTTGGAGAGGGAGTACCTAATCTAAATGGCCGCCCGCGGATCCCTTTGTCTTGCTCATGTACGGCAGACACTTGCTAGGTTGACGAAGGTCCTCGGAAGAGACAAAGCAGCAAAGAAACCACCTGAATATGCAGTCGTCGCCTCGGCGGTGGCCTTCATGGGACCCAAGTGGCGGCGGCCTCCCGTGTTCTACTTCTCCTCGATGATGGCGGTGGACACGGAGAAGCTGGCCACCGACTCGTCGCTCTCCACGCAGTCGGCTTCTATCTCTGTCTGCATGGCGCTGCCGCAGGCACGGGAGGCATGGCCGTAGGCACAGGAGGGTGGTGGCAGGCACGGGAGGCACACCCACAGACACGGGAGGCGCGACCACCGCAGACACCGGTGGCGCTGTAGGATGCGGCAGTGACGACGCCCGTACCGGCGTGCTCCCTGCCATGCCGGCATGGAGCAACTCGCCACTCCTCATCGAGCTGAACTGGAGTGGCGAGTTGCTGAACCACGCGCTGGCTTGGGGCGGCAACAGGCTCCGTCTGGCCAAGCGAGGTTGGTGAAGCACCGAGCGGCCTCGCCCGTATCTGGAGGGCTCGGCGGGCCACCCAGCCGGGTAGTATGCCGGAGAACGGCTCCTTGGAAGCCATCGTAAGAGTGGAGAAAATGAGGAAGGAGGAGATGGGGGTGCGGCGGAGGGGTGTGATTCTTGCCCGCTGTCTGTCTGGCCTCATTTAAATAGAGGGCGGATGGTGTTGGGGAACGCGGTAATTTCAAAAAAAATCCTACGCACACGCAAGATCATGGTGATGCATAGCAACAAGAGGGGAGAGTGCCGTCCATGTATCCTTGTAGACCGTAAGCGGAAGTGTTATGACAACGCGGTTGATGTAGTCGTACGTATTCACGATTGACCGATCCTAGTACCGAACGTACGACACCTTCGCGATCTGCACATGTTCAGCTCGGTGATGTCCCACGAACTCACGATCCAGTAGACCTTCGAGGGAGAGTTCCGTCAGCACGACAGCGTGATGATGGTGTTGATGAAGCTACTGATGCAATGCTTCGCCTAAGCACCGCTACGATATGACCGAGGTGGATTATGGAGGAGGGGGGGTACCACACACGGCTAAAAGATCAATGATCAACTTGTGTGTCATGGGGTGCCCCCCGCCCCCATATATAAAGGAGCAAGGGGGAGGCTGGCCGGCCCTAGGAGGGTGCGCCAAGAGGAGGAGTACTCCTCCTAGTGGGAGTAGGACTCCCCTTTCCTAGTCCCACTAGGAGGGGGAAGGAAGGAGTGGGAGAGGGGAAAGGCAAGGGGGACGCCGCCCCCCTTCCTTGTCCTATTCGGACTCAAGGGGAGGGGCGCACGCGGCCTGCCCTGGCCGGCCCCTCTCTCTTTCTCCACTAGGTACCATTAAGGCCCATTAGTCCCCGGGGGGGTTCAGGTAACCCCTCCGGCACGCTAGTTTTCTCCGAGATCACCTGAAACCCTTCCAGTGTCCGAATGTAGCCATCCAATATATCAATCTTTATGTCTCGACCATTTCGAGATTCCTAGTCATGTCTGTGATCACATCCGGGACTCCGAACCACCTTTAGTAAATCAAAACACATAAACTTATAATACTGATCGTCACCGAACGTTAAGCGTGCGGACCCTACGGGTTCGAGAACTATATAGATATGACCAAGACTCATCTCTAGTCAATAACCAATAGCGGAACCTGGATGCTCATATTGGTTCCTACATATTCTACGAAGATCTTTATCAGTCAAACCGCATAACAACATACGTGGTCCCTTTGTCATCGGTATGTTACTTGCCCGAGATTCGATCGTCGGTATCTCAATACCTAGTTCAATATCATTACCGGCAAGTCTCTTTACTCATTCCGTAATACATCATCCCGCAACTAACTCATTATTTGCATTGCTTGCAAGGCTTATAGTGATGTGCATTACCGAGAGGGCCCAGAGATACCTCTCCGACAATCGAAGTGACAAATCCTAATCTTGATCTATGCCAACTCAACAAGTACCATCGTAGACACCTATAGAGCACCTTTATAATCACCTAGTTACATTGTGACGTTTGGTAGCACACAAGTGTTCCTCCGGTATTCGGGAGTTGAATAATCTCATAGTCATAGGAACATGTATAAGTCATGACGAAAGCAATAGCAATATACTAAACGATCAAACGCTAAGCTAACAGAATGGGTCAAGTCAATCACATCATTCTCCAATTATGTGATCCTGTTAATCAAATGACAACTCATGTCTATGGTAAGGAAACTCAACCATCTTTGATTCAACGAGCGAGTCAAGTAGAGGCATACTAGTGACGCTTTGTTTGTCTATGTATTCACACATGTACTAAGTTTCTGGTTAATAAAATTCTAGCATGAATAATAAACATTTATCATGATATAAGGAAATAAATAACAACTTTATTATTGCCTCTAGGGCATATTTCCTTCAGTCTCCCACTTGCACTAGAGTCAATAATCTAGTTCACGTCGCCATGTGATTTAACACTAATAGTTCACATCACCATGTGACTAATACCCAAAAGGTTTTACTAGAGTCAATAATCTAGTTCACATCGCTATGTGATTAACACCCAAAGAGTACTAAGGAGTGATCATGTTTTTCTTGTGAGAGAAGTTTAGTCAACGGGTCTGCCACATTCAGATCCGTATGTATTTTGCAGATTTCTATGTCTACAATGCTCTGCATGGAGCTACTCTAGCTAATTGCTCCCACTTTCAATATGTATCCAGATTGTGACTTAGAGTCATCTAGATCGGTGTCAAAGCTTGCATCGATGTAACTCTTCACGACAAACTCTTTCTCACCTCCATAACCGAGAAATATTTCCTTAGTCTTCTAAGGATAATTTTGACCGCTGTCCAGTGATCTACTCCTAGATCACTATTGTACTCCTTTGCCATACTCGGGGTAGGGTATACAATAGGTCTGGTACATAGCATGGCATACTTCATAGAACCTATGACTGAGGCATAGGGAATGTGTTTTCATTCTCTTTCTATTTTCTGTCGTGGTCGGGTTCTGAGTCTTTACTCAACTTCACACCTTGCAACACAGGTAAGAACTCCTTCTTTGACCGTTCCATTTTGTACTACATCAAAATCTTGTCAAGGTATGTACTCATTGAAAATATATCAAGCGTCTTGATCTATCTCCATAGATCTTGATGCTCAATATGTAAGTAGCTTCACCGAGGTCTTTCTTTGAAAAACTCCTTTCAAACACTCCTTTATGCCTTCCAGAAAATTCTACATTATTTTCGATCAACAAGATGTCATTCACATACACTTATCGGAAATGTTGTAGTGCTCCCACTCACTTTCTTGTAAATATAGGCTTCTTCAAAAGTCTGTATAAAACCATATGTTTTGATCACACTATCAAAGCGTATATTCCAACTCCGACAGGCTTGCACCGGTCCATAAATGGATCGCTGGAGCTTGCACACTTTGTTAGCACCTTTTGGATCAACAAAACCTTCTGGTTGCATCATATACAACTCTTCTTTAAGGTATTCATTAAGGAATGCTGTTTTGACATCCATTTGCGAAATTTCATAATCGTAAAATGCGGCAATTGCTAACATGATTCGGACGGACTTAAGCATCACTACGGGTGAGAAAGTCTCATCGTAGTGAACTCCTTGAACTTGTCGAAAACCTTTTGCAACAAGTCGAGCTTTGTAGACAGTAATATAAACATCAGTGTCAATCTTCTTCTTGAAGATCCATTTATTCTCTATGGCCTGCCGATCATCGGGCAAGTCAACCAAAGTCCATACCTTCTTCTCATACATGGATCCCATCTCAGATTTCATGGCTTCAAGCCATTTTGCGGAACCTGGGCTCATCATCGCTTCTTCATAGTTCGTAGGTTCGTCATGCTCAAGTAACATGACTTCCAGAACAGGATTACCATACCACTTTGGTGTGGATCTTACACTGGTTGACCTACGAGGTTCGGTAGTAACTTGATCAGAAGTTTCATGATCATCATCATTAGCTCCCTCACTTACTGGTGTAGGAATCACTGGAACTGATTTCAGTGATGAACTACTTTCCAATAAGGGAGAAGGTACAATTACCTCGTCAAGTTCTACTTTCCTCCCACTCACTTCTTTCGAGAGAAAACCCTTCTCTAGAAAGGATACATTCTTAGCAACGAATATCTTGCCTTCGGATCTGTGATAGAAGGTGTACCCAATAGTCTCCTTTGGGTATCCTATGAAGACATATTTCTCCGATTTGGGTTCGAGCTTATCAGGTTGAAGCGTTTTCACATAAGCATCACAACCCCAAACATTAAGAAACGACAGCTTAGGTTTCTTGCTAAACCACAGTTCATATGGTGTCGTCTCAACGGATTTAGATGGTGCCCTATTTAACGTGAATCTAGCTGTCTCTAATGCATAACCCCAAAACGATAGTGATAAATCGGTAAGAGACATCATAGATTCACCATATCTAATAAAGTACGGTGATGACATTCGGACACACCATTACGCTGTGCTGTTCCAGGTGGCGTGAGTTGCGAAACTATTCCACATTGTTTCAAATGAAGACCAAACTCATAACTCAAATATTCTCCTCCACGATCAGATCGCAGAAACTTTATTTTCTTGTTACGATGATTTTCCACTTCACTCTAAAATTCTTTGAACTTTTCAAATGTTTCAGACTTATGTTTCATCAAGTAGATATACCCATATCTGCTCAAATCATCTATGAAGATCAGAAAATAACAATACCCGCCATGAACCTCAACACTTATCGGATTGCATACATCAGTATGTATTATTTCCAATAAGTCAGTTGCTTGCTCCATTGTTCCGGAGAACGGAGTTTTAGTCATCTTGCCCACGAGGCATGGTTCGCAAGCATCAAATGATTCCTAATCAAGTGATGCCAAAAGCCCATCAGCATGGAGTTTCTTCATGCGCTTTACACCAATATGACCTAAACGGCAGTGCCACATATAAGTTGCACTATCATTATTAACTTTGCATCTTTTGGCTTCAATATTATGAATATGTGTATTACTACGATTGAGATTCAATAAACCATTCACCTTGGGTGTATGACCTCAGAAGGTTTTATTCATGTAAACAGAATAACAATTATCCTTGAATTAAATGAATAACCGCATTGCAATAAACATGATCCAATCATATTATGCCCTACGCAAACACCAAATAACATTTATTTTAGGTTCAATACTAATCCCGAAGGTAAAGGGAGTGTGCAATGATGATCTTATCAACCTTGGAATCAATTCCAAATCACATCATCACCTCGCCCTTAACTAGTCTCCGTTTATTTTGCAACTCCCGTTTTGAGTTACTACTCTTAGTAACTAAACCAGTATCAAATACTGAGGTGTTGTTATAAACACTAGTAAAGTACACATCAATAACATGTATATCAAATATATACTTTTGTTCACTTTGCCTTCCTTCTTATCCGCCAAGTATCTAGGGCGGTTCCACTTCAAGTGACCATTTCCTTTGCAGTAGAAGCACTCAGTTCCAGGCTTGGGTCTAGCTTTGAGCTTCTTCATGGGTACATCAACTTGCTTGCTATTCTTCTTTGAAGTTCCTCTTTCTTTCACTTTGCCATTTTTCTTGAAACTAGTGGTCTTGTTAACCATCAACACTTGATGCTATTTCTTGATTTCTACCTTCGCCGATTTCAGCATCGCGAAGAGCTTGGGAATTACTTTCGTTATCCCTTTCATATTATAGTTCATCACTAAGTTCTAGTAACTTGGTGATAGTGACTAGAGAACATTGTCAATTACTATCTTATCTGGAAGATTAACTCCCACTTGATTCAAGCAATTGTAGTACCCAGACAATCTGAGCACATGCTCACTAGTTGAGCTATTCTCCTCCATCTTGTAGGCAAAGTACTGTCAGAGGGCTTCTACCTCTCGACAAGGGCATGAGTATGAAATACCAATTTCAACTCTTAGAACAACTTATATGCTCTGTGGCGTACAAAATGTTTTTGAAGTCCCGGTTCCAAGCCGTAAAGCATGGTGCACTAAACTATCAAGTAGTTAACATACCGAGCTTTACCAAACGTTCATAACGTCTGTGTCTGCTCCTACAATAGGTCCGTCACCTAGCGGTGCATCAAGGACATAATTCTTCTGTGCAGCAATGAGGATAATCCTCAGATCGTGGACCTAGTCCGCATCATTGCTACTATCATCTTTCAACATAGTTTTTCTCTAGGAACATATCAAAAATAAACGGGGAGCTACATCGCGAGCTATTGATCTACAACATAGTTATGCAAATACTATCGGGACTAAGTTCATGATAAATTAAAGTTCAATTAATCATATTACTTAAGAACTCCCACTTAGATAGACATCCCTCTAGTCATCTAAATGATCACTTGATCCAAATCAACTAAACCTTGTCCAATCATCAAGTGAGATGGAGTAGTTTTCAATGGTGAACATCACTATGTTGATCATATCTAGTATATGATTCACGCTCGACCTTTCGGTCTCCAGTGTTTCAAGGCCATATCTGCATATGCTAGGCTCGTCAAGTTTAACCCAAGTATTCTGCATGTGCAAAACTGGCTTGCACTTGTTGTATGTGAACGTAGAGCTTATCACACCTGATCATCATGTGGTGTCTTAGAACCAAGAACTGTCGGAATGGTGCATACTCAGGGAGAACACTTATACATTGAAATTTAGTGAGAGATCATCTTATAATGCTACTGTTGTACTAAGCAAAATAGGATGCATAAAAGATAAACATCACATGCAATCAAAATATGTGACATGATATGGACATCATCATCTGGTGCCTTTGATCTCCATCTCCAAAGTACCATCATGATATCCATCGTCACTGGCATGACACCATGATCTCCATCATCTTGATCTCTATCAATGTGTCTTCACATGGTCGTCTCGCCAACTATTGCTCTTGCAACTATAGCTAGCGCATAGCAATAAAGTAAAGCAATTATATGACGCTTGCATCTTATGCAATAAAGAGACAACCATAAGGCTTCTGCCAGTTGCCGATAACTTTAACAAAACATGATCATCTCATACAAAAATTTATATCTCATCACGTCTTGACCATATCACATCACAACATGCCCTGCAAAAACAAGTTAGATGTCCTCTACTTTGTTGTTGCAAGTTTTACGTGGCTGCTACAGGCTTAGCAAGAACCGTTCTTACCTACGCATCAAAAACCACAACGCGGTATAGTGATTGCTTTTTGATCTTCAGAAAGAACCCTGTTCATTGAGTCTGATTCAACTAAAGTTGGAGAAACAAACACCCACTAGCCACCTGTGTGCGAAGCACGTCGGTAGAACTAGTCTCGCGTAAGCGTACGCGTAATGTCGGTCTGAGCCGCTTCATCCAACAATGCCGCTGAACCAAGAATCAACTAGTGACGGCAAGCAATATGTATATACCCAAGCCCACAACTCCTTTGTGTTCTACTCGTGCATATAACATCTACGCATAGACCTGGCTCAGATGCCACTGTTGGGGAACGCAGTAATTTCAAAAAAATTCCTACGCATACGCAAGATCATGGTGATGCATAGCAACAAGAGGGCAGAGTGTCGTCCACGTACCCTCGTAGACCGTAAGAGGAAGCTTTATGACAACACGGTTCATGTAGTCGTACGTCTTCACGATCGACCGATCCTAGTACCGAATGTACGACACCTCCGCAATTTGCACACGTTCAGCTCGGTGACGTCCCACGAACTCACTATCCAGTAGAGCTTCAAGGGAGAGTTCCGTCAGCACGACGGCGTGACGACGGTGTTGATGAAGCTACCGACGCAGGGCTTCGCCTAAGCACCGGTACGATATGAGCGAGGTGGATTATGGTGGAGGGGGGCACCGCACACGGCTAAAAGATCAATGATCAACTTGTGTGTCATCGGGTGCCCCCTGCCCCCGTATATAAGGGAGCAAGAGGGGAGGCCGGCCAGCCCTAGGAGGGGGCGCCAAGAGGAGGAGTCCTCCTCCTAGTGGGAGTAGGACTCCCCTTTTCTAGTCCCACTAGGAGGGGGAAGGAAGGAGTGGGAGAGGGGAAAGGCAAGGGGGGCACCGCCCCCCCTTCCTTGTACTATTCGGACTCAAGGGGAGGAGGTGCGCGGCCTACCCTGGCCGCCCCCTCTCTCTCTCAACTAGGGCCCATTAAGGCCTATTAGTCCCCGGGGGGTTCCGGTAACCCCTTCGGCACTCTGGTTTTCTCGGAGATCACCCGAAACCCTTCCGGTGTCTGAATGTAGCCGTCCAATATTTCAATCTTTATGTCTCGACCATTTCGAGACTCCTCGTCATGTCTGTGATCATATATGGGACTCCGAACTACCTTCGGTACATCAAAAAACAAAAACTCATACTATCGATCGTCACCGAATGTTAAGCGTGCGAACCCTACGGGTTCGAGAATTATGTAGACATGACCAAGACTCATCTCCGGTCAATAACTAATAGCGTAACCTGGATGGTCATATTGGTTCCTACATATTCTACGAAGATCTTTATCGGTCAAACCGCATAACAACATAGGTTGTTCCCTTTGTCATCAGTATGTTACTTGCTCGAGATTCGATCGTCGGTATCTCAATACCTAGTTAAATCTCGTTACCGGCAAGTCTCTTTACTCGTTCTGTAATACATCATCCAGCAACTAACTCATTAGTTGCATTGCTTGCAAGGCTTATAGTGATGTGCATTACCAAGAGGGCCCAGAGATACCTCTCCAAGAATCGGAGTGACAAATCCTAATCTTCATCTATGCCAACTCAACAAGTACCATCAGAGACACCTGTAGAGGATCTTTATAATCACCCAGTTACGTTGTGATGTTTGGTAGCACACAAAGTGTTCCTCTGGTATTCGGGAGTTGCATAATCTCATAGTCATAGGAACAGGTATAAGTCATGAAGAAAGCAATAGCAATATACTAAATGATCAAATGCTAAGCTAACAGAATGGGTCAAGTCAATCACATCATTCTCCAATGATGTGATCCCGTTAATCAAATGACAACTCATGTCTATGGTTAGGAAACTCAACCATGTTTGATTCAATGAGCTAGTCAAGTAGAGGCATACTAGTGACACTTTGTTTGTCTATGTATTCACACATGTACTAAGTTTCCGGTTAATACAATTCTAGCATGAATAATAAACATTTATCATGATATAAGGAAATATAAATAACAACTTTATTATTTCCTCTAGGGCATATGTCCTTCACATGGTAGGAGCTTGGCCGGTGTCTGGCCTCATTTAAACTGAGGGCGAACAGGGGGAGCTCGGCTGGTGTCGCGTTCAATTCAGGCCCGCTCATGGACGGCCGTGTGGCCGGAGTAGGTTTCTCGGTTTACATGCGGGTTTAACGGAGGGGTTTAATGGAGTCAAGGAGGCGTGTTCAATCGGGCGTGCAGCGGGCGACGCAGTAGGCGGCGCAATTCCCGATACGACTTTAATGGAGATAAAGGAGGGGGTAGCGGTTCCCGAAATGTTGAATGGCCAATGATGCATACTCCTTCAATTAGCATCGTGAATGCATGATGGAAGTAATGGGATGAGGACCAGGAAAAGAGGCTGCACGATGTGAATGCAACGTAGTTTGCACTCAAATAAAGGCACCCATCCATTCCAATGTATCTACCACATCGTACGCACCTAAGCATTTGCCTAAGCACCTACACTAAGCACAAAAGTGCTCACTCCAGACCCATGGCGGCGATGCGCGCGAGCGGCCAGCGGCTGTGCCAGATGGTCCACGATGCCAGCCTGCGGCATGGCACCGAGGATCATCTCCAGATGGTGTTGGCGACCTGCTGGTGGGTGGCCGCCGTCGACGCCAACTATGACTCTTAGTTGGACCAGATGATCGTTGCCACCACCAACAAGTTCACCGTCCCCCTGAAGCTCGTGGACGATATCGCCGTACTCCCCCAGCCCGCACGCCCGGGCTCCTCATTGCCTGCCCCCCTAATCGGTCTCCATGGCCGGAACATCTTTCAAGCTCTGGTGGCCCTGCGACTGCCCACCGACGCCACGAAGAATGTCCACCTGGAGGTCACGCTCACCGCGAGGTGCCTCACCCTGCAAGAATTCTCGACCTACACATCCACGTGTATGAGCAAATTGTGTACATAGGTATCTACATTGGCCTTCCTCAACCGGCTAGAAGCCTTGGATGCCTTTCCTGAGAAGCACCTTGACCTCACCACAAAAGCCGCCGCTCCATAGCCGCCGGTCGGTGTCCCGGCGCACTAAGTTGAGGAGGAGGAGGTCGTACGTTGATGGATGCATCTTTCTTCTTGCCTCATGTAACCACCACTACGATCGCATCATCGTAGCCTTAATTCTTATTCTGCTATTGCATTCTTGTTCCAGTCAATACCGACATGTGCAATCCCTTTGCTTAATTATATGCATCACTTTAACTAGTACTCCATCCATCAATTTATAAGTTGTGCTTACCTTTTCCATCAACTTCGTGCAACGCAGGGGCATCTTGCTAGAAACACTTGAACATGTTGGACCGCATGTGACCAAACCGATGATGCGCCAACCTAGCTACTACGTACCCTGCTTATCTGGCGGAAATAGCCCCGCCCTAGTGTTTCCAATCGTTATTTCTATCTATTGATCGTGCCAAGGAGCAGAACCAAATGTTACAATTTATACATGTGTCTCTACTCCTACTCCTATAAAAGACTCAGTTGGTGATGGTGGTGTGTCTGCCATCCGTCATTTCTGGTCATTAGATCTGCATCTAACAGCTGTGAGGTAAGTAGTGGAATTTTTGCAACAATGGCCCACTTCTCTGCCCCAATTTGCAGAAAACCCCTTATTATCTTGAAAGCAATCGCATCCCTCCCTCACCTCATCAAAACAGCCTCAGAAATATATTTTGAGTGAAAATTAATATATTTTTAGTGGTATATATGTATATCAAAACAAGAGTGATTTCTTTCAAGTTTGTGAACAAGTACTACTATTCTACTACTTCGGATCCGTCACAACGCACGAGCACATTGCTAGTAAAAGGAAAAGGCCTATCGCATTCATGTCACACCCCCACACGCCCAGGAATCGGGAGTACTCCACGGCCCGTCCGGCACGCCACATAGCTAGGGAAGGCATGTTGCCTAGCATTTTCACTTTCATGTGGGACCGCCGTTGAGCAAACTGACTATTGGCAAACTGCACCCCGCCCGCCGGCGGGTTGGAAAACAGAAACGAGGGGAAGATCTAGCTGTAGCACAAAAGCCAAGAAATTTGGTCTCAGATGGGGCTCATTGATAGAGTAGGAGCATTCCGTACTACTACTACTACTACTAGTACGAAGTTTGTACTACAACTAGTACTACCACTATACAACTAGGTACGTGCACCGCACAACATCGTAGGAACAAAAAACAGGAAGATCTTGTTTTGGTTGACTTATCTTTTTTCAGTCAACGTAGTATGAATAATATGATGTGGGGGGCACCCATGAAGCTTATGTGGCTTGGTTGCATGGTTACGAAAGGTAAGAGAAAAATAAATAGATAATGTGTTTAGAGTGCACTCCACTAAATAGATATACTTCAGATCCATTGTAATGCACACACCGGCACATTGGTAGTAGTAAGAAACAAATTCCGGGTTTGGCACAAGCTCCTACTGTGGGAGCACCACAAGGCCTGCCGCAGGAGTTACATTTCCCTCTCGGGGCCCACGGGACCGAGCTTCAGTGGCTTAGTGCACCGGCCTATGAGTCAATGACATGTGGACCTTAAGTGCGGCTGGCCCACATGTCATTCTCATGGTGGTGGCGTGGTTCGCGACTCACTCGTTCAAGATGAACCAGCCGGTGGTGGCCTGACTGTGGCGAGGGTGCCATAGCTGGGCGTCGGGGCGTTACGAGGCATAGATGGCCACACCGGCGGGTACTACCTGTAGTAAGAAGTACTCCAGCTGAGGATTGATGCCCGGGACAAAATGTGTCACAGCCGCTGGATGAAAATTCGATGGTGGGGGAGTATGGATCAGAGCACAGGAGCGGAGTAGGAAAACCGTGTCCAATCGGGTGTGGCTGTGGTAGAAAGTTGATGGTTGCCGCAGTTCAGCTGGCCCGCATGTCATGCACACAAAGGCAAAGGAGCGGTGGGGCTGAGAGGGATGAGGTGCACGTCAGGGGACATGGTTCCATGGGTTGGAGTGGCATCATGGGAATCACGTGTGGGTGTGGCAGTGGTAGAAACAATAAACATGATGGTCGATGTGGTTCGACTTCCATGGACAAGCTGTCATGTCTGCTGACACATGCATTGCATACCGCTCACTTCAAGGAGCAACAGTAGAGAAAACTTGTTCCAAAGATACCATTTTTCTGATAAAATTATCAAGATATCATTAGTTTTTACACATGGGATTACTCCTGCAAGGGTCAATCACAAAAGAAGCTCACACGGGCATCTTGCCGCGGGGTGTGCCACCGATCCAAACTCAATTTTTTTCAGACTCTTAGGTGCACCGGATGTCGTGCCATGCTACAAAATGTAAAAAAACAGCTCCAATTTTTTAAAACGTGTTATCTTCAAACCAACCACACCCGTCCCTCACCTCATGAAAACAGCCCGAGGAATATATTTTGAGTGAAGCATGATTTATTTTTACTGATATATGTATATCAAAACTAGAGTGTTTATATTTCAAGCCCGTGAACAAGTATTATTCTACTACTTTTGATCCATTGCAACGCACGGGCCATCACATTGGTAGTAGTAGTCTCTATCTCTATCTCTACTCTACTCTTATAAAAAACAGAGTTGTTGATGATGGTGTGCCTGCCATCCTGCAGTATAGGCCATCCGATTTATATCTGACGGATAGGAAGGAAACTATGACAATTTTGCAAAAAATATACCCACACCCCTCTCTACATTTGCAAAGAAGGCCTTCCCTCATTCATCCTTTTCTCCCACAAGATAAACTACTCATACGAATGCATCTTGATGTTCCGTGCAACGCACAGGCATCTTCCTAGTCTACTACTCTCTTATATCTTATAAAAAATAGAGTTGGTGATGATGGTGTGCCTGCCATCCTACAATATAGGTCGTCCGATTTATATCTGACGGATAGGAAGAAAACTATGGCAATTTTGCAAAAAGATACATACACCCCTATCCACATTTGCAAATAAGGCCTTCCCTCGTTCATCATTTTCTCTCACAATATAAACTAATCATACAAATGCATCTTGATGTTCCGTGCAACGCACGAGGATGTTTCTTTGGGGGTCTCTCTAGCGTGGCGTGGCTGTAGTTGCAAGTTGATGCCCCTTGAGATGCCGACGTTGAGGGGCACTCAGATTTTGTCCAATGAGCAGGTAAGATGAGTTTGATCACATAGTAAATGCATTCTAAAGACTACTTCCGTGTCCATTTCCTAATTCTCCCCCTGCCCACTATTTCACAGGTTAGGCTCGGTGCGAGTGGACATTGGCTTGCATATGTATGGGAGGGTACCAACATCAATTTGCGCAACATTTACAACGGTGACACCGTTCCCGTAGAACTTTGTCCAACATTGGGATCAGCCATGCAACGGGCCATCGCCTAAATTGGTATGATGCAACCACGGTGAGATTGAAGAAGATAGCATGAACCTTGCACATGCCGGTCAAAGGTGGACCATGCTGTCTGCGGCCGATTTGTTGCCGTACGAGTACAAAGACGCTGTGCTCTTTTCTAACTACATCTTCATGGTGACAAACCAGGAGACTCGTTTCGTATGGGACACATCCTACGGTATACTCCCTCTCTTCCAGTTTATTTCTTTTGAATTTTTTTGTTTTATAAGTTTCAAATTCAAATTTAGAGCTCCCCATCACATGCTGAGATTACAATGTCCATTAAATCATTGTGTGCATGTATAGTAAAAAACAAATCTCGAGTTTGGCACGAGTTCGTGCAACGGTAGCACCACAAGGCGTGGCGCAGGAGATACATTTCCCTCTCGGGACCCTCGGCACTGAGCTTCAGCGCCTTACTACACCTGCCTTTGAGTCAATAACATGTGGACCCGATAGGTGGCTGGTCCACATGTAATGCTCCCGAAGGCAAAGGGGTAGTGGGGCCAAGAGGGGTGAGCCGCAGGTCGGGGGACGTGTGGTGTGATGGGTTCGAGTGGTGTCATGGGAATCGCGTGTGGCTGTGGTAGAAACTTGACTCGCCACATTTCAGGTGGCCCACATGTCATGCACACAAAGGCAGAGGGCCGATGCGGCCGAGAGGGGTGAGGCGCACGTCGAGGGACGTGGTGCCGTGGGTTGGAGCGGTGTCGTGGGAATCGCGTGTGGGTGTGGAAGTGGCAGAAACAAGAAACGTGATGGTTGCCGTGGTTCAACTTCCATGGAGAAGCTGTCATGTCTACAGACACATGCATTGCATATCGATCACTGGAAGGAGTAGTAGAGAAAGCTAGGCGGATAAATAGTTCCTTATAGTCAAGCAGACCCATGCTACTACTTGTTCCAAAGACATGCACACCATCAAAATAGTCCATCTATATCAATATACACAAAGAGGGAATAATTTTTTTACAAGAGAGAAAATAGTTCATCCATCCATAATGCCCTGTTGCAGGTGCAACTTCTTCTTCTTGTTCTCATTTTCTGTGGGAGACGGCTTCGCAACAAGCTCTCTGGACCTTGCAGCTATCTCAAAACTCACACGGGCATCGAGGGCAGCATATTTTATCTGCTCGTATGTCAAGGGATAATTCTCCCATCCAGACGACCTTAATGCCAACGTCTCGTCACCCTTCTGAAGATTTGTTCTGAGCACAAAATTTGCTACGTCGAATAGGGATGGTGTCTGTTTATCACAATCTTCTACATGAATTTTTATTTTGGTTTGTACGTCAACCATGCTTTTCAAATCAAGGTTGTATGGCTCCAACTTCTGTCTGTCCCCTGCGATGGCTGCCCCACATAAGTATATGTCCTCCCGAGACAAGAAATCATGAAGCTCACCTGGTATGGAGGGCGCGTGTATGATGTGGTACACCAAAACATCATCATCGAGGCACAGTTGAAGGACGGTGGCGCGTTGGATATTCCCAATGGCACGCTCCGTGTACTTTGTGTCGACACCGATGACCTTCATCTCCACCTTTTGGAGGGAGTTGGATACATTGTTGATCCACTTCCAAAATACCCTTGGGTGGTCGGTGACTATGGAAACTATGCTCAATGAGCCTTCGACGACGACATGTTGATGCTAAAAACCTGCATCTCAATCTCTTTCACCATTTGGAACTGCTGGACCGGAGGGCTATGGTTTGGAGAATTAGGATTAGATGGCTAGTCTAACTGAAGAAGATGATTATTTAAAGGGGCTTCATAATTACTCCAGGAGGATGTGAAGAGGTTAAAATGTGAATGCAGCGTGGTTTGGATGCAAATGAAGATGAAGGAGAGGTGAAGAAGCCGAGAAAAATCGGTTCCTGATGGAGAAGTAAATGGGAGAAGTGGCCTACAGGCAGTTGATTAGATGGCAAGGTAGACTAAACGAAAAGGCTATGGGGGTAGACTGAGGAGTGGTACATGTCTGTGTACGTGCCCATCCTTCTAGCGGTACATGTGCCACTGGCTAGGTGAGGTCACTCTTTCGAATCACCGTGGCGAGACATTTTATGATTCCTTTTTATTT
Source organism: Triticum dicoccoides (assembly GCF_002162155.2). NCBI lineage: Eukaryota > Viridiplantae > Streptophyta > Magnoliopsida > Poales > Poaceae > Triticum > Triticum dicoccoides. The sequence continues at coordinate 283,781,205 of NC_041390.1, forward strand.
CTGCACCCCTCCTGACAGGTGGGACCTATGCAAATAGATAAGAAATGTGTCGTGGCTGGATCGGATGGATATTGGCGCGTGCGTGGGAAACACAACATTCTCTAGTTAAGGAATAAGTATGTGGTTATCCTCAAAAAAGAAAAAGCCTTCTTCACGCTTCCGCATGCACGAGAATTTGGTTCTGCTCGCACTATGGATGATACCTGGAGGATGAAGTGAACCCAGAGGCATGCTAGCACGGGAGTACTACTCATGTTGCTACTACTCCTACTACTACTAGTAGTAGTACAACTATGGTACACTTGATGGTCAAAATATTATTCATACGGTCCTCACAGTGAAGTGACAAGACCCTGCGCCCGAGGTGACACCAGTCCAGGCGGCGTGTCCGGGTTACCAAAGTCAGCCTCACCTTGTGCAGTGTGCAGTCGTCATCGCTGTATAACATGCCTCGCCTCATCTCCCTCTCCCTAGCACCACTCCATCTCCATCTCCATCTCACAGGACATCCTGAGGTCACTCTTCATCATCTCACTGTGTCCCCGCGTACCCTCGCCTCGTTCGCCTCCCTCTCCCCTAGCACCACACCATCTCCATCTCCGTCTCGCCGGAGATCCTGAGGTGACTCTTCATCATCGCACTGTGCCCACGCGTACCCTCGCCTCGCTCGCCTCCCCCAGTACCACTATTACCCCGCTAGCCGCTCCAGCATAGAGAGCCTTCTCCCCCATAAATCAAGCCCCCCAAAACCCCACCTTCCAAACTCCACCATGGCCGAACGCGAACCGCGCAACATCCATATGAGCCGCGATTGGAGCAATCTCCCCAGTGACATCCTCGACCTCTGTTGTTCGTGTATGGATATGTTGAGCGCCCTGCGGCTGGCTGCATGCTCGAGGGACATGCACACGACCATCGTCTAAGTGAGGTCTAAGCCTTTCAAGACACCCTTCTTGCTGCTATCTGGTCTTGCAAGATTTACTCACCATGATATGGAGGCGTACATGATGCCCCTCGACTTCAATCCGACCTCCATTAGCTGAAACTTCTTTGCAGGTATGTAGTGGGTTGCCATATATCATTTCCCTCGACTTAGATCCAATCACCATCGCCCGAAACTTCTTGGCAGGTATATACTAGGTCGGCATGAGCTCTCACTAGATGGCTACCGTCAGACAAGACCGGAAAAAGTTGGTGCTCGTGAACTTCCACACCTCGCATGAGACTATCCTTCCTACATTGGATTATATAGGGTTTGTCGCAGTCCAAGTCACCTAGATTATGAAGTAAGTTGGATGCACCTTGTTTTGCATAAGATTGTAATGTGCCAAGTGCCCACACGAGATGTGAATTACGCAGACTTCAAGCTAATTGCCTTGTTCGACTGCGGACTCGCCTATCTTTCTGCTGGTGCCTTCTTTAGCTAGAGACACCTCACCTTGCAGTGGATCGTCAAAGCTGATACACACTTCTGTGATGCTATTGAACACAATGGCATCATCTACGCGATTGACAAAGCAGATGGCACCACGTATTGCTGGGATGGCGCATGTAAGCTGTTTCCATCTGATGTTAATGATGACGCCATGAAACTGTTTGAACTTTTTGTGATGATTGGCATATCCCTGTTTGAGCAGAATTTGAGTGGAACTATGGCAATGTATTAGAGACGCCGTAAATCAGCTATATTTGGAATGAGTTAATTCATGTGATTGTGACTGAGGGAGTCCTGGATTAGGGGGTCTTCAGATAGCCGAACTATACCTTCAGCCGGACTCCTGGACTATGAAGATACAAGATTGAAGACTCTGTCCCGTGTCCGGAAGGGACTTTCCTTGGCGTGGAAGGCAAGCTTGGCGATACGGATGTTCAGATCTCCTACCATTGTAACCGACTCTATGTAACCCTAACCCTCTCCGGTGTCTATATAAACCGGAGGGTTTTAGTCCGTAGGACAACATACACATTAACAATCATACCATAGGCTAGCTTCTAGGGTTTAGCCTCTGTGATCTCGTGGTAGATCTACTCTTGTACTACCCATATCATCAATATTAATCAAGCAGGACGTAGGGTTTTACCTCCATCGAGAGGGCCCAAACCTGGGTAAAACTTCGTGTCCCTTGCCTCCTGTTGCCATCCGGCCTAGACGCACAGTTCGGGACCCCCTACCCGAGATCCGCCGGTTTTGACACCGACATTGGTGCTTTCATTGAGAGTTCCTCTGTGCCGTCGCCGTCAGGCCTGATGGCTCCTACGATCATCAATGGTGATGCAGTCCAGGGTGAGACCTTCCTCCCCGAATAGATCTTCGTCTTTGGCGGCTTTGCGTTGCGGGCCAATTCACTTGGCCATCTAGAGCAGATCGAAAGCTACGCCCCTAGCCGTCGGGTCAGATTCGGAAGTTTAAACTACACGGCTGACATCCGCAGGGACTTGATCTTCAACGGATTCGAACCACTGCCGAGCGCGCCGCACTGTCATGACGAGCATGATCTAACTCTGCCGCCAAACGGTGCCCTAGAGGCCGCACCCGCACCGGCTCCGACCCTTAGTTCAGAGTCAACTGCACCGATCGAGGATGGGCGGTTGGACGCCACCTCGGGGGCTGTGATCCAAACGGCGATTGAGCCGAACACCAGCCCCGTACTCTGCGAGGCTCGTGGCTCCAAGGAGCCAGACTCCTCTCCGGACTCCGAACCCTCCGCGCCCCTGCTAGTCGAATCCGATTGGGCGCCGATCATGGAGTTCACTGCCGCAGACATCTTTCAGCACTCGCCTTTCAACGATATCCTGAAGTCACTGAAGTCTCTCTCTTTATCAGGAGAGCCCTGACCGGACTACGGTCAGCAAGGTTGGGGTACCGACGATGAAGAAATTCAAAACCCACCCACCACCCACTTTGTAGCCACTATCGACGACTTAACCGACATGCTCGACTTCGACTCCGAAGACATCGATGGTATGGACGCCGATGAAGGAGATGATGAAGAACTAGCGCCTACTAGGCCCTGGAAAGCAACCTCGTCATATTACATATACATGGTGGACACCCCAAAAGAGGGAGAGGGCGATGGAACAGCGGAGGATGACCCCTCCAAGAAACAGCCCAAGCGCCGGCGTCAGCGGCGCCGCTCAAAATCCCGCCAACACAAAAACGGTGATTCCAGCACGGGAGATAATAATACTCCGGAGAGTGCCGAAGAAAACCCCCTCCAGCAAGGTTTAGCACAGGAGGATGGAGAAACCAGCCCTCATGAGAGAGCGGCAGACAGAGAGGTTGAGGACGATAATTATAAGCCTCCCTCCGAAGACAAGGCAAGCCTCGACGACGACGAATTCGTCGTGCCAGAGGATCCCATTGAGCAAAAGCGTTTCCAACGCATGCTTATGGCCACGGCAAGAAGCCTCAAGAAAAAACAGCAATAGCTCAGAGCTGATCAAGATTTGCTGGTTGAGAGATGGACTGAAGTCCTTGCGGCCGAAGAGCATAAACTCGGACGCCCCTCCAAGAGTTACCCAAAGCGCAAGTTGCTACCCCGATTAGAGGAGGAAGCACTTGATGCGGCCGAATGACCACCTCGTGGCCGCGACAGAGAGGCCTCCCGGCCCTCCACTCAAGTCGCACCCCGTACCAAGGCACAGGAATATGCGCCGGACTTACAAGACATGTTGGAGGACAAGGCAAGGCAAACACGATCGATCTACGGACCGCGTGGGCACCCCATGGCTCGAGACGGTAACCGTCACGCTGGCCACAAATTCGGCAGGGCCGAACATAGTAGACAAAGCTCATTGGAGCTACGTCATGATATCGCCCAGTACAGAGGCGCCGCACACCCACTGTGCTTTACAGACGAAATAATGGATCATCAAATCCCCGAGGGTTTCAAACCCATAAACATCGAATCATATGATGGCACAACAGACCCTGCGGTATGGATCGAGGATTATCTCCTTCATATCCACATGGCCCGCGGCGACGATTTTCACGCCATCAAATACCTCCCACTCAAGCTTAAAGGACCAGCTCGGCATTGGCTCAACAGCTTGCCAGCAGGATCAATCAGTTGTTGGGAGGACCTGGAAGCCGCATTCCTCGACAATTTCCAGGGCACTTATGTGCGACCCCCAGACGCCGATGACCTAAGTCACGTAATCTAGCAGCCAGAGGAATCGGCCAGACAATTCTGGACACGGTTCCTAACAAAGAAAAATCAAATAGTCGACTGTCCGGATGCTGAGGCCCTAGCAGCCTTCAAGCACAATATCCGTGACGAGTGGCTGGCCCGGCACCTCGGACAGGAAAAGCCGAAATCTATGGCAGCACTCACGACACTCATGACCCGCTTTTGCGCGGGAGAAGACAGCTGGCTCACTCGTAGCAACAATATGACCAAGAACCCTGGTAGTTTGGACACCAGGGACATTAGTGGCAGGTCGCGTCGCAACAAGCAGAAGCACCGCATTAATGGCGACAATGTTGAGGATACGGCAGTTAATGCCGGATTCAGAGGCTCTAAATCCGGTCAGCGGAAGAAGCCATTCAAAAGGAATCCTAGGGGCCCGTCCAGCTTGGACCGAATACTCGACCGCTTGTGCCAAATACATGGCACCCCCGAAAAGCCGGCCAATCACACCAACAGGGATTGTTGGGTGTTCAAGCAGGCAGGCAAGCTAAGCGCCGACAATGAAGACAAGGGGCTGCATAGCGATGATGACGAGGAGCCGCGGCCGCCAAACAACAACGGACAGAAGGGTTTTCCCCCACAAGTGTGGACGGTGAACATGATATACGCCACCCACGTCCCCAAAAGGGAGCGGAAGCGCGCGTTAAGGGACGTATACGCGGTAGAGCCAGTCGCCCCAAAGTTCAACCCATGGTCCTCCTGCCCGATCACCTTTGATCGAAGAGACCATCCCACTAGCATCCGTCATGGCGGATTTGCCGCATTGGTTCTAGACCCAATTATTGACGGATTTCATCTCACTAGAGTCCTCATGCACGGCGGCAGCAGCCTGAACCTGCTTTACCAGGATACAGTGCGAAAAATGGGCATCGATCCCTTGAGGATTAAGCCCACAAAAATGACCTTTAAAGGCGTAATACCAGGTGTAGAGGCCAACTGTACAGGCTCAGTCACACTTGAAGTGGTCTTCGGATCCCCGGATAATTTGCGAAGCGAGGAATTGATCTTCGACATAGTCCCATTCCATAGTGGCTATCATGCACTGCTCGGACGAACCGCATTCACCAAATTCAATGCGGTACCGCACTATGCATACCTTAAGCTCAAGATGCCAGGCCCTCGTGGAGTAATTACGGTCAATGGAAACACCGAACGCTCCCTCCGAACGGAGGAGCACATGGCGGCCCTTGCAGCGGAAGTACAAAGCAGCCTCTCCAGGCAGTTCTCTAGTCCGGCCATTAAACGTCCGGATACCGTCAAGCGCGCCCAGAGTAACCTACAACAAGACCACCTAGCATGCTCCGAGCAGGCGTAGCAATGCGTTCCCAACCCCAACCCTCGCAAAAAGGAAACGCCAGTACTTCGCGTCCATAATTACGCTCTGGAAATACCATGGGCATAGGGGGAGGGGCACCATCACGGCATGCCCAAAACGCGGCTTAAACCGCACCAGGGGCTGCCGATTCTTTACTTTTCACTTACTTCCAGGACTCTACTCTTCGGAAGGCCTGTTCGGCAGTTCAATTGCCGCACAAACGATTCAAGGACCAGGGAAGCAGACAAGCCATGCCGCATTACAGAAATCCCAGGTGGTCTCTATCACGAGCAGTATACCTATTTCGCATACTATTCCACAGCTTGCCCCTGGAGCAGACATGTTAAATAGTCCAACTTTTCGTTTATCGCATTACTTGTAACGTTCTGCTTTGATCGCAGCTATTTTTAATAAACAATGCATAACTTTTGTCTATTTTTTGCATTATCTTTTTATAAATAAATTTTCCTTAATGACATGTTGCACCCGTACAACTTGGTACGGCCAAAATACGCTAGGGGCTTTTAGCACTCCTCAATATGGTGTGAGAAGTCCGAACACTTTCACAAGTGCGGCACCCCGAACTTATAGCACTATATGCATCGGCTCCGAATCATGTCTTGTGTCAATAGTTGGGTTTGCCCGACTCCTATGTTTTGGTGCCTTACGTTCCGCTATATCGGCTAAGGTAGCACTAGGAGAACCACTGCGATTGTGCCCCAATTGAGCTGGGCCGAGCACCTTAGTGGAGAAAGCTAAAACTGACTGTCATGATGAAGCAAGAGCTGGACGCTATTCGAGAGGTTTTTTCGAGTCCCTAAAGACTTATGCCGCTTAGGGCGAAGAGTCGGCTCTGTCCGTCCAAGGCGTGGATAGCGCCCCGAACTCGGTCTTCCGAATACTAGGGGCTTCGCCGAAATTTAAAATTATAGAATTCTATGGCTAAGTGAGAGTGTTCACGCATTATAGTCTGATTGCCTCATTCGTTGGGCTGAGCGCCTCCCTCGAAGGACCCAAATATGGGAAAAAGAGCGCCCAGGTTTATCCCCGAACACCCCAGCACTAGAGGCAAGGGGGCAGAAGCCGACGACTCGCCATCTCTCAGTATTGATAAACAGCCACACAGAAGGTAATATTTAAATTCAAGCAGCATTGCTCAGCGCATATGAACAAGTTTTTAGCGCACAGGACAAACACGAGCGAGTTTTACTCAAAAATTACATCCCTAGTACATTCATCCGCCACAAGGCGGGCACCCTTCAGAACATCCTTATAGTAATTTTCGGGCTTGCGATGCTCTTTCCCCGCAGGTGGCCCGTCCTTCACAAGCTTCTCCGCATCTAGCTTGCCCCAGTGCACCTTAGCACGGGCAAAGGCCCTATGGGCACCTTCAATACAGATGGAGCGCTTGATGACTTCGAGCCTTGGACAGGCCTCCACCAGCCGCCGCACCAGCCCGAAATAGCTCCCAGGCAGAGCCTCTCCAGGCCACAGCCGAACTAGGAGGCCCTTCATGGCCTGTTCGGCCGCCTTGTGGAGCTCGACCAGTTGCTTTAGCTGGTCGCTCAGGGGCACGGGGTGTCCGGCCTCCGCATACTAAGACCAGAACACCTTCTCCGTCGAGCTGCCCTCCTCGACTCGATAGAATGCGGCGGCATCGGATACACTCCGAGAAAGATCTGCAAATGCCCCTGGAGAGCTCCGGATTCGGGTAAGTATCAAGTAACTCACGTTTACGTGTTTACTTTGCATAAAGAATGCCTTACCCGCCGCTATCTTCTTCACCTCATCCAACTCCCGGAGGGTCTTCCGGGATTCGGTCTTGGCAGACTTCGCATTTTCAATAGCCGCCACGAGCTCGGACGCTCATGTATTTGAGTCAAGCTCCAAACTCTCATGTTTCTTCATGAGAACTTGGAGCTCTTGCTGCACCTTGCCAACCTCGGAATCATACCTCTCCCACTCGGTGCGCTCCACGGCCGCACTCTTCTCGGCCTCGAGCAGCGCTTGCTTAAGGGTCGCCACCTCAGATGTGGCCCCTACAATAGCCATGTTAATCCTATCATTTCTTGCAATTGCACCTTTTTTATATATACATATTCAACCAAGGTATTTCTTACCTTCATTGTCCTCGAGCTGCTTCTTGGCATGCTCGAGCTCTTGCTCGGACCTTTCGAGGTCCTGCTTTAGTGTGTCCACTTCCGCAGTCAGTGCAGCGGACGCAAGCAGAGTAGCCTGCACATGCATATTGACTCATTTTTGTTAGACTCCTACGAATTCTGTTTGATCCTCTATTCAGCTTTTCTTCCCGAACGCCAAACAGAGCATCAGGGGCTACTGTCTATGCGGTACTATTATTTACACTTTCTTTACTTACCTCGAAGCCTGTCAAAAGGCTAGTACAAGCTTCAGTCAGTCCGTTTTTTGCAGACTGAACCTTCTGGACCACTGCACTCATAATAGCACGGTGCTCCTCGTCGATGGAGGCGCCTTGGAGCGCCTCCAGCATATTGTCTAGCGCCTCCGGTTGGACGGAGGCCGCCGGCACGGTAGACTTGCTCCTCTTGGAAGGAGGTCCCCCGCCGGACGCCGGAACCTTTGAAGGTTCCGGAGCGGTGTCCGGCCTAGAGCCGGACTTGGAGCCCTGGGGGGTTTCATCCCCCTTACTCCTGGAGTCCGGGAGGTCGCCTCGCGGCGCCTCCAGGACCACCTCCTCCCGGATTGGAACCTGTTGGGACAACACTTCGGTGTTGTCCGTAGGGCGGGGGGAGCCGTCGGAAGTGAGTTCACGTCCGACGAGTCCAGTGAGCCGCTTGACGACGCGTCGAGCCGGTCTTTGGTGGGCTGCATAAACACATTCGACATAAGGGAAAGTTTTGCAATAAACGAATACTATGAATTACTCCGGTATCCGGATACTTACGATTTTGCCAGGGGCTTGGCCCTGGGTTGCCACTCGTCTCCACTGTCGTCGGCGTCGGCGGAGTAGTCCGGAGGAAGGGTTTTCCCCTTCCTGGACCCTCCGGCCTCCTTAGAGAGGGCGGCCTTCCTTTTCTTCTCTCCTCCTGCTAGAGGGGGAGAGGTTTCTTCTTCTTCCTCCTCGTCTTCGCGAAAGGAAGGCGCTTCGGGACCGTCGGATGATGAATTCGACACCTCCTGGCGCCGGGCGCTCTTTCGAGTCCCCATGGCCCTTTCCGTGGCCTTCTTCTCCGGCACCACATAGGGCACCGGAACCAGCAGCCTTGCCAAGCGAGCGTCCGCTGGGCCTTCGGGCAAAGGGGCTGGACAGTTGATCTGTCCGGACGTCACCTGCCAATCCTGTCAGAGGAAAGGGAGCTTAGATCCCGCATAGAGTCAAACTATGGAAAACTGATACCCTGTAAAAGGAAAAAAACAGCTTACCGCAAGCGCGTGACGCTGCGCGCTGAATCCGTGATCCTCGGTAGCGGATGCAGGAGCCTCGACGCCCTTGAAAAGCATCCTCCAGGCATCTTCGTATGTCGTGTCGAAGAGCCTGTTTAGAGTTTGATGCTGCGTCGGGTCGAACTCCCACAGATTGAAGGCCCGTTGTTGACACGGGAGGATCAGGCGGATGAGCATAACCTGGACTATGTTGACAAGCTTGAGCTTCTTGTCCACCAGGGTTTGGATGCATGTTTGGAGTCCGGTCAGCTCTCCTTTTTTACCCCAAGACAGGCCTGTCTCCTTCCAGGAGGTGAGCCACATAGGGGGCCGGATCGAAACTCAGGGGGTGCGACCCATTCGGCGTCGCATGGCTCGGTGACGTAAAACCACCATGATTGCCACCCCTTCAGGGTCTCCACAAAGGAGCCCTCGAGCCACAGGATGTTGGCCATCTTGCCAACCATGGCACCGCTGCACTCCGCCTGGCTGCCGCACACCACCTTTGGCTTGACGTTGAAAGTCTTAAGCCATAGGCTGAAATGGGGGAGGATGCGGAGGAACGCCTCGCACACGACGATGAACGCCAAGATGTTGAGGACGAAGTTCAGGGCCAGATCGTGGAAATCCAGGCCGTAGTAGAACATGACCCCCCGGACAAATGGATGCAGAGGGAAGCCCAGTCCGCGGAGGAAATGGGGGAGGAATACCACCCTCTCATGGGGCCTAGGAGTGGGGATGAGCTGCCCCTTTTCAGGAAGCCGGTGCGCGATGTCGCTAGCCAGATATCCGGCCTTCCTCAGCTTTTTGATGTGTCCCTCCGTGACGGAGGAGACCATCCACTTGCCTCCCGCTCCGGACATGACTGGAGAAGGTTGAGGTGGTAGTGCGGACTTGGGCGCTGGAGCTCGAGTGCGCAAGAATGGATAGGCAAAGGAGGAAGAAGGCGTGGGTGAAAAGGTGGATCCTTATCCCCTTATATGGGTGGACGCAACTACGTGTCCCCACCAGCCTGGTAAAACTCGCTTATCTCCAAGCGCCGTAATCAATGGCGCGGTTGGGTTACCCACGCCCGTATTGATGAGAATCCCGGAATAAGGGAACACGGTCTCTGCTTTAACAAGACGTGCCAAGGAAACCGCCTCGCATAACGCGCTAAGATGGGACTGTAAAACGGTTCGAATAAAAGCTTGGCCATGGTGTGATGTCACACTACGGAGTACGTCAGCAGATTAGATTTGTGTAAATATTATTCTCTCTATGGCAATATGTGGAAACTTATTTTGAAGAGCCGGACACTATCTTTGTGTTCAAAATCTTATGTGAAGTACTTGGAGGAGGAACCCTCCTTGCAATGCCGAAGACAATCTGCGCGCCGAACTCGTCGTCATTGAAGCCTGGTTCAGGGGCTACTGAGGGAGTCCTGGATTAGGGGGTGTTCGGATAGCCGAACTATACCTTCAGCCAGACTCTTGGACTATGAAGATACAAGATTGAAGACTCCGCCCCGTGTCCGGAAGGGACTTTCCTTGGCGTGGAAGGCAAGCTTGGCGATATGGATGTTCAGATCTCCTACCATTGTAACCGACTCTATGTAACCCTTACCCTCTCAGGTGTCTATATAAACCGGAGGGTTTTAGTCCGTAGGACAACATACACATTAACAATCATACCATAGGCTAGCTTCTAGGGTTTAGCCTCTCTGATCTCGTGGTAGATCTACTCTTGTACTACCCATATCATCAATATTAATCAAGCAGGACGTAGGGTTTTACCTCCATCGAGAGGGCCCGAACCTGGGTAAAACTTCGTGTCCCTTGCCTCCTGTTACCATCCGGCCTAGATGCACAGTTCGGGACCCCCTACCCGAGATCCGCCGGTTTTGACACCGACAGTGACCATGTCATTACCGCCAATTTGTACCCCTGAATAATCAAACGGTTAGGAAGATATGGATATTCTCCTTATTTTGTTGTAATCTATATAGTACTAAATATGCGTGTGTATCAATGGCCATTGTTAGTTTCCTCATTTTCATGATGTAGAAACATCCATCACACTGTTGGTTTCATCTAACCATACATTAGGGAAGTAAATGTGCATATGGAGAACTCCATATTTGGAAGTGGTGAAATCCTGTAATGCTTACCATGTGTACATACCTATATTCACCCTTCAGCAATTAATGGCTAGAATAATATCCTCACAAAAATTTTTGCCAACAGAACATGAGTATATAACAATGCATGGTCTGTTAGTTTCCTTGAAGAATTTGTTTGTGAGGACAGAACATGATTACATAACATGCATGACATGGTAGTTTACTGTGAAGAATTTATTGTGAGATAACATGAGTATAACCATGCATGGCACTTCTATATTTTCGAACCCAGTATACGTTTCCCTGTATTTCTCCCCAGTTCCAACAGGGACATATCAATGTTGTTTCTTGCATTATCCTACTCATACTCTGAACAATGCTGATCTTACATTCACAATGTTTGTCCTTTTTGATATGATGTAGTGTCCCTACAGTCACTGCCCTTTGTAATCACACCACCTTTGCCAAAAACAGGGAAGCACACCTGGTTCCTTGCTCGATCAGACGATGACAAAAGACTGATGATCATTCGGACACATGAGCCAGAAAAGTTATATTGCAAAAACCCCACTGTATACAAGCACCATGAAATACATGAGTATCCGGACAGTGGTTGTTATGTCTATGAGCAGGATGCCAGCCTATTGGGGCCTTCAGGATTTTTGAGTTGGAGGCGGCTAAATAGCCTTGGTTCACAATCTCTCTTTCTCGGACTCAATTATTGATTAACCAAGAGATCACTGTTGCTGTAGGATCGAAAGTATGTCTAGAGGGGGGTGATTAGACTACTTGACCAAATAAAAATCTAGCATGTTCCCAATTTTAGTTCTTGGCAGATTTAAGCAACTTTGAACAAGTCAAGCAATCTTAACACAATTCAAGCAAGCATGCAAAGAGTATATGAGCAGCGGAAAGTAAAGCATGTAACTTGCAAAAAAGTAAAGGGAAGGGTTTGGAGGATTGAAACGCAATTGGAGACACGGATGTTTTTGTCGTGGTTCCGATAGGTGGTGCTATCGTACATCCACGTTGATGGAGACTTCAACCCACGAAGGATAACGGTTGCACGAATCCATAGAAGCCTCCACCCACGAAGGGTCCACGAAGAAGCAACCTTTTCTATCCCACCATGGCCATCGCCCACGAAGGACTTGCCTCACTAGCGGTAGATCTTCACGAAGTAGGCGATCTCCTTGCCCTTACAAACTCCTTGGTTCAACTCCAAAATCTTGTCAGAGGCTCCCAAGTGACACCTAGCCAATCTAGGAGACACCACTCTCCAAGAAGTAACAAATGGTGTGTTGATGATGAACTCCCGTCTCTTGTGCTTCAAATGATAGTCTCCCAACACTCAACTTTCTCTCACATGATATGGATTTGGTGGAAAGAAGATTTGAGTGGAAAGCAACTTGGGGGAGGCTTGAGATCAAGATTCATATGGTAGGAATGGAATATCTTGGTCTCAACACAAGTGTAGGTGGTTCTCTCTCAGAAAATATAGATTGGAAGTGTAGGTTTGTTCTGATGGCTCTCTCCACGAATGAGGAGGAGGTGGAGGGGTATATATAGCCTCCACACGAAATCTAACCGTTACACATCACTTCCCAAACTCGGTGGGACCGAATGGTTAAACTCGGTCGGACCTATTTAGCAAAGCTAGTGACCATTAGGGTTTTCGCTGGGACCGACATGCAACTCGGTAGGACCGATATGATTAGGGTTAGGGCATAACGTAATCTCGGTGAGACCGATTACACAAACTTGGTGAGACCGATTTTGGTAATAAGCTAACCAGAGGTTGGTCAGGTAAACTCGGTGGGACCGATAGCTCATTTCGGTCAGACCGAAACGTTACGAAGGCAAAACAGAGAGTTTATATTGCAATCTCGGTCGGACTGATCGCTCATCTCGGTGAGACCGAAACGTTATGAAGGGAAACACAGAGATTACAACCCCATCTCGGTGAGACTGAGATCCCTATCGGTGAGACCGATTTTCCTAGGGTTTGTGGCAGTGGCTAAGACATTTGAAACTCGGTGGCGTTGGATAGAAAGAATCGGTGGGGCCGAGTTTGACCTTTGGTTTAGGTCATATGTGGATGTGAGAAAGTAGTTGAGGGTTTTGGAGCATATCACTAAGCATTTTGAGCAAGAACCTCATTAAGCAACACCTCATCCCTCCTTGATAGTATTGGCTTTTCCTATAGACTCAATGTGATCTTGGATCACTAAAATAGAAAATGTAGAGTCTTGAGATTTGAGCTTGAGCCAATCCTTTGTCCTTAGCATTTTGAGGGGTCCACTTTTCTCATCCACGCCATGCCAATCATTGAGCTTTCCTGAGATATTAATCTTGAAATAGCATTAGCTCAATGAGCTATATGTTGTTAGGAATTACCAAAACCACCTAGGGATAGTTGCACTTTCAATCTCCCCCTTTTTGGTAATTGATGACAACATATAGATCAAAGCTTCGACAAATGATAATAAGAGTGAAAAACATTGTCGCTTTGAGAAGTATGTAAAAAGCAAGAGCCCCCCCCCCCCTAAAATTGTGCATGGTTTAAGATTTGCTTTGGACTGCAAATGCACAAAGAGTTAGGATCATGGGTTACTCTTCCATGTCACATACATCTTGGTGGAGCGCTTAGAATGATAATAATCAAAATACATGCACTCATCACCAAGCAAAGTGAGTGATCACATAAAAAGGATAATGTCATCCAACAAGCATTAAGGTAGCATATGATCAAACACATGATCATCCAAGCAAGCACAAAGGCATAAAGTATCTCAACCAAGCAAATAAACGAAGTTTAACCACCAAACAAAAAGAGAGAATAGAAAGCAACGCTCTCTCTCGAAGCCTATGATCTATACATTTTCTCCCCTTTGGCAACAAGTTACCAAAAAGTTCATAAAAATGCATAGTGCTAAATCATCACTCAGGCTTGGTCTTCAGGTGGTGGTGTAGACAGAACTCCAAGAACGAAGGCGTCAGTTGATGTAGATGGAGCTGATGGAGTAGGTGCTGGAGCTGGTGGCACTGAAGCTATAGCTAGTGCAGATGAAGTAGCTCTGGTGTCTGGAATAGGCACTGCAGCAGACCTCTGACCTCTGGGCACTCTAGCAAAAGCATCAGTGGTTGTCTTGCCCTTCTTCTCCTACACTTCATCCTGAAGTTTCTCAACGACTGACTGGATCTCAATGACTTTCACATCTTGGTCATATAACTTCTGCTCCACGATCCTCTCCAAGCTCTCCTGGTTTTGAGTTAGGGTGGCCAGTCCCTTCTCAATCCTCAGAGTGGAGGCAATCAAGTAGCCAAGTTGATCTTGCTTGCTCTTCAGAAGATACTGAGATGCTTCTTCAGTAGTTGGCATCCTTGCAGCCTTTTCAGCCTTTGCCTTCTCCTTCTTGGCTTGTGCATGCACAGAAGATGGTTCATTTTCATCCATCACCACAGTGTTGTCCTCAAAGTCTGGGTAGATGGGCAGGTGCTCCTTGTCCAGCAGATATGTGCCAGTGCCCATCTTGGAGTTAATCAACTCCTGGATCTGTGGCGCATATCCACAACTCCTCTTCTGATCTGCAGCTGTCCTCTTTATGGTTTCCACTATTAGGCTCATGACTTTGAACTTCTGTGGGACATCAAAGATGTGAAGCAAGTTAATTGCATGGCCTCTGATCATCTTATGATCACATGACTTTGGCAAGAGAGTGTGCCTAAGGATCCAGTTGATAGTTGGCAAGCCTGACAAAAGGTAATGTACAGATCCAAACTTGTTTGTCTCAAGAGCAGCATCTGGGATCTCCTTGTACATGTGTGCCATGGTGTTGTGATCCTTCTTCTTCTTGGCATAGACATCCAAGTCATCTTCAATCTCTTCTGGAGCATTGATCAATTTCGCCCATTCAGCAACCGTTGACTGGTACCTAGTGCCTTCAGACATCCAGACAATCCTTCCATCTGGGTAGAAGTGAGATGTGGAGTAGAACTGCATGATGAGCTCATCATTCCATTTTGTGAGCTTCTGAGCCACAAACTCATCAACTCCACAAGCCTTGAAGCTGTCATATACACCAGGGAAGTGATCCTCATTTTCCTCAATGAATGACCAATCGACCCATCTCATGTCACACACTATGGGTTTCTTGTCAAGCAAGATAGTCTCATAGAAGTCCTGTTGTTCCTTTGTATGGAACCTGTAGTCCACAGCAGTCCTTCTCCTGGTGGCATATGGATTAGACTCTCTCCATAGCCTTAGACCAGTCCTTCCTGACTTTCATGTTCTCTGCAACTGGATGAGCATCATTGTGGTCTGGAATTTTTGGCTTCAATTTCCTCAAGACAACAGAATCATCTTCTTGTTCCATTGCAGCTTCAGGCATTGGGGCCTTGTTCTTCTCTGCTGCTGGGATGTTCCTGGTGCTCCTCTTGGGTGCAGTTTTGGGTTTTGGAGCAGCTAGCTTAGAAGTTCCTTTGGGCTTAGATGGAGCATCCCTTGATCTTATGGCATCTCCCATAAGCTTTTGAGATTTGGGTGCTGGTGCTGCATCCTCTTCCTCTTCCTCTTCTTCAGAGTCTTTCATGATTGAAGATCTCCCAAGCACTCTGGCAGTGGTCTTCTTGACCCTTTCCTTCCTTTTCTTTTCTTCCACAACCTGCTCTTTGGGTGCAGATCCCAAAGTCTCTTGAGTAGATGTTCTGGCTTTAGACATTGGAGCTCTCTTGGCAGGAACCTTTTGCTTCATCCCTGGCTTGGTGGCAGCAGCTGTGCCA
>NC_041390.1:283801994-283860256 GCF_002162155.2 Triticum dicoccoides
CTCACAGCTCATGAACAATTGCTACTTCTTTATTAAATTACACCGAAAAGAAAGTCTGTAAAAAACAAGAGCCAACCTAAAACTTAACTACCCCTTGCCCTCCCACTGAACCCTTCTTTCTAACCAAAAAAAGGAAGAGCGCACCAAAAAAAAAAAGAATCCAGAAAAAACTCCGCAACTTACGCTCTCATTGCAGCGGCACCTGTTAAAGTGGCGGCAAGAAAGAAAAGACCAAAAAGAATAAGCTACGTGTCCGGTGCACGGAAAACTGCCTTCGGTCTCCCAACCTTACTCATGGCAACCTTCCGGCCGCCCAACGACCTATAACGCTAGTCACTACTCCCACTAGGGCTAGGAAGTAAGCCCCACAACCCAAAGCGGCGAAGAACAAATAGAATTTGCTACAAAAGCCGGCTAACGGCTTCACGAATCCCAGCATACCCCAGGTTGGGATGGGTAGGCCCACCACTTCACTTTTGCACTTTCACTTAGGCCCGGGCCAAGTCAATGGGGGGACCCTGTCGGGCTCCTTCCCCCCCAAAACAAACTGTACGTGGGAGTTTCCCTTCATACGGCTCGAATCATTCTCAGATGCCCCGAGAGGCATCTTTCCTTATGATCTGGTGGTTCACACGCGCGCAAACGAGCACCGGCCGCAACAGCAAGGAACTATGGCACCTTGCTCTGACCTGAGCTATGCAACAACGAGATCCCCCTCGATCTTTGCCGGATGTGCTTGATGGTCCCCCATAATACGCTAACTTGGGGACTTTTTAGTCCATCTTTTCCAAGAGTCTCCGCTAGTTGAACCGCGTCCAGTAGACGACCTCTTCCGCTCATCCCCTTCGTCAGCTCTTTGATAGGGATACTATAACCTAGGTCCCTAAACTTGGAATGGATGGCGGAGCGTAGGTGTCATCAGAGTATATACGTGCTTCCCACCAATAATTTGTATATGTTTGGCGATCTTGGCGACTTTTTGCACTTTCCGAAAGTGCGAGTGGACGCTTGGAGTGAGTTGCACTTTCAATATGTACACGGGTTAGTCCCACAAGGAACAAACAAGGATACCCATAGACATAGAGTGATGCACACACAATATGATGTCCATGAAAGCATTAGGTTACCTTGTCCCTTGTCTTACCAACAAGAGGGTTTGTGATTCCTTGAACTAGTGCAAGATGTGGAAGTTGATTGCACTTGTTCTTGCCAAAATGATAAGAGTGAAGTATGTTGGCGGAGTCACACTCAAGAACTCTCTAGTTCTTCTTCTTCGGGATCCACACCATCTTGATGGGAATCCTTGGAGTTGTAGTTGTACTTGATGAAGTGGAACTTGATGTAGTCTTGGGAACCCACTTGACCAAGGCCTTAGGAGCTTCTTCAAATGCATCAATTTCCTCTTGAAGCTTGTCCTTGCCTTTTTGCTTGTCGTCTTGTGGTGGAAGATCATCTTGAGCTTGTGTCCCCTTGAAAGAAGTAGGATCATACTTCTCTTGTTGAGGAACAAACTTCATCTTGGGGTATTGACCTTCTTCCCACTCAACTCCATTGTCATTGAACTTTCATTCAAAACCAATACCTTGATTCTTCCTGTGCCTTCCTTGCTTGCGTACAATTTCCTCGAATTGCTTACTCCCGGCAAGGCTCTTGTAAACACCTTTCTCTATGATTCCCTTCAATAAGCTATTTTCATGCTCAAGTGTAACTTGGCTAAGAGAATCATTAGTGGAATCAAGAGAACTACTAGAAGCAACAACATTGGATTTAGCATGACTATTGTTACTACTAGAAGAAGAATCCTTCTTGTTCTTGTTACTAGACTTGACTTGAGGCATGTAAGTGGATAATAGTAAATGCTTGGCAATGTAAGAAGAACTTCTCTTGCGAAGATCATCATTGATTGCCTTTAAGAACTCATGCTCTTGCTCAATATTGAGCTTATGAAAACGTAATTTATCATGAGTCCTTAAAAGTTCTCGATGATCTCCTAAGATAGTTTCATGAGATAACTTAAGAGTGTTTAGTTCTTTAGTTAGAGACTCAATATTCTCCTTATCATTGTCATTCGTTTCATCTTGATTAGCATGATTAATTGACGTTTCATCATAGTATTCATCACTAGAGTTGTCAACAAGTAAATCATCATCACCTAACAAGTCATCTTCATCACTATTGAAATCAACATACTCGGGGTGTGATACCTTTGGACCTTTAGCCATGAAGCATCTTCCAATTCCTTCATTTGGTGAATCAAATATGTCTTAGGAGTTGGTTGACACAAGTGCTAGACCGACAACACCTTCATCTTGAGTATATTCGGAGTCGGAGTGATAGCTTCTCTCGGAGTGACTGTCAAAGTCGGAGCCGGATACCCATTCACCAACATGAGCTTGATGTCTTCTTTTTGTGTAGCTCCTTGATGACTTGTCCTTCCTTTCCGAATCCTTGCTTCTCCGAGAGGGTCTTCGTTCATAACGATCATCCCTACTCCTTCTCTCCCTCGATGGTGATTCTTCTCTTCTACTTCTTCTTTTGGGAGAATCTTCTCTTCTCTTGTGGGGAGCCGTACACTCATTGGAGTAGTGTCCGGGTCTTCCACAATTGTAGCAGTTTCACTCATGACTAGAAGATCTTTTGTCATTGTAGGACCTTGACTTGGAACTTCTCTCTTTGCTTCTATTCTTGTAGAACTTGTTGAAGTTCTTCACCATTAGGCTCAATTCTTCATTGAAGGTTTGTTTCTCACTTGATGATGTGGGAGCTTCACATGAGGCTTTGTAAGCACCACTTGACTTGTTATGGAGATCCTCCCTATCCTTGAGTGACATCTCATGAGCAACAATTCTTCCAATGACTTCCGTTGGCTTGAGATCTTTGTAATTTGGCATCATTTGGATCAATGTGCATACGGTATCGTATTTTCCATCCAAGGCTCTTAGGATCTTCTTGATGATGAATTTGTCGGTCATCTCTTCACTTCCTAAGCCAGCAATCTCATTTGTGATAAGAGCAAGCCTAGAGTACATTTCAGGACACCTTCACCATCCTTCATTTTGAACTTGTCAAGTTGACTTTGAAGCACATCCAACTTGGATTCCTTGACGGAGTCGGTACCTTCATGCATATCAATCAAAGTATCCCAAATTTCCTTTGCATTCTCAAGACGGCTGATTTTGTTGAATTCTTCGGGGCACAATCCATTGAAGAGGATATCACAAGCTTGAGCATTGTATTGTAGCATTTTCAACTCTTCCACGGTAGCTTCACGGTTCGGTTCTGTCCCATCAAAGAATTCACCTTGCAAGCCAACACACACAATAGCCCAAACGGCAGGGTTATGTCCAAGAATATGCATTTTCATCTTATGCTTCCAACTAGCAAAATTAGTACCATCAAAGTAAGGACCTCTATGGTGGTAATTTCCCTTGCTAGACGCCATACTCTCCTAGGTTGTGAAACCAAGGCTATGACTTCCAAAAGCTATGAAAATCAAAGCAAATGGAGACCAAAGCTCTAATACCACTTGTAGGCTTGAAAGTATGTCTAGAGGGGGGGTGATTAGACTACTTGACCAAATAAAAATCTAGCCTTTTCCCAATTTTAGTTCTTGGCAGATTTTAGCAACTTTGAACAAGTCAAGCAATCTTAACACAATTCAAGCAAGCATGCAAAGAGTAGATGAGCAGCGGAAAGTAAAGCATGTAACTTGCAAGAATGTAAAGGGAAGGGTTTGGAGGATTCAAACATAATTGGAGACACAGATGGTTTTGTCGTGGTTTCGATAGGTGGTGCTATCGTACATCCATGTTGATGGAGACTTCAACCCATGAAGGGTAACGGTTGCGCGAGTCCACGGAGGGCTCCACCCACGAAGGTTCCACGAAGAAGCAACCTTGTCTATCCCACCATGGCCATCGCCCACGAAGGACTTGCCTCACTAGCGGTAGATCTTCACGAAGTAGGCGATCTCCTTGCCCTTACAAACTCCTTGGTTCAACTCCACAATCTTGTCGGAGGCTCCCAAGTGACACCTAGCCAATCTAGGAGACACCACTCTCCAAGAAGTAACAAATGGTGTGTTGATGATGATCTCCTTGCTCTTGTGCTTCAAATGATAGCCTCCCCAACACTCAACTCTCTCTCACAGGATATGGATTTGGTGGAAAGAAGATTTGAGTGGAAAGCAACTTGGGGAAGGCTGGAGATCAAGATTCATATGGTAGGAATGGAATATCTTGGTCTCAACACAAGTAGGTGGTTCTCTCTCAGAAAATATAGGTTGGAAGTGTAGGTTTGTTCTGATGGCTCTCTCCATGAATGAAGAGGAGGTGGAGGGGTATATATAGCCTCGACACAAAATCTAACCGTTACACATAACTTCCCAAACTCGGTGCGACCGAATGGTTAAACTCGGTCGGACCGATTCAGCAAAGCTAGTGACCCTTAGGGTTTTCGGTGGGACCGACATGCAACTTGGTAGGACCGATATGATTAGGGTTAGGGCATAACGTAATCTCGGTGAGACCGATTACACAAACTCAGTGAGACCGATTTTGGTAATAAGCTAACTAGAGAGTTGGTCAGGTAAACTTGGTGGGACCGATCGCTCATTTCGGTGAGATCGAAACGTTACGAAGGCAAAACAAAGAGTTTACATTGCAATCTTGGTGGGACCGATCGCTCATCTCGGTGAGACCGAAACGTTACGAAGGGAAACAGAGAGACTACAACCCCATCTCGGTGAGACCGAGATCCCTATCTGTGAGACCGATTTGCCTAGGGTTTGTGGCAGTGGCTAAGACATTTGAAACTCGGTGGCTCCGGATAGAAAGAATCGGTGGGGCCGAGTTTGACTTTTGGTTTAGGTCATATGTGGATGTGAGAAAGTAGTTGAGGGTTTTGGAGCATATCACTAAGCATTTTGAGCAAGAACCTCATTAAGCAACACCTCATCCCTCCTTGGTAGTATTGGCTTTTCCTATAGACTCAATGTGATCTTGGATACTAAAATGGAAAATGTAGAGTCCTGAGCTTTGAGCTTGCACTACTAGGAAAAGGCCTACTAGTGGCGCACCAGTTTTGCCTACTAATGGCGCACTACTGGTGTGCCACTAGTACCACGCCACTACTGGTGCGCCACTACTAGTGGTGCGCCATTAGTATCTGGTATACTAATGGCGCACCACGCCGTGCGCCATTAGTATAGACCACCATGAGCCATTAGTATGCCTCCCAGGGGGCCATATTTACCCACGTGCTTTGGCATACTAATGGCGCACTGTGGGGTGATGCGCCATTAGTATCCTTTGGCATACTAATGGCGCACTGTGTAGTGATGCGCCATTAGTATCCTTTGGCATACTAATGGCGCACTTTGAGGTGATGCACCATTAGTATGAATATTAGGGTTTTTTCTACTTTTCTGATTTTTGCATAGGTTACAAAATATATTATTGGACAGAATATAGACAGCAGCACACAGCAACAGCAGATTCATCGAATACAATAGAAGATTAGTCTCCGAATACAATTCATCATATTAGTCTCCGAATTCAAAAGACCGAACAAAGATAAAACATTACAAGTCTCGAGACCGCGAGTAGCAAGTTTGTCTTTACATTACAAGTCGATATCGATCATCTAAACTACCATCACATAGAAGAGAGCTGCGGTCATCACGATGAGCATCATCGTGATGAAACTGGTCTTCATCCGGTTCCTCCAACGCTCCCTCCTCTCTCCCGCTAGATAGCGCGCGTATCTAGATTCCGCCTCCGCCATAGTGGTGTACCCTTTGTAATTGTTACCACTGAAATGGTTAACCTGTCTCCGACACTCCTCCCAGTCGTCGTAGACTCCGGGAACCTTACCCTTGTACACGACATACGACGGCATCTCTATGCATAAGCCAAACAACAGACAATACATAAGCAATATATAAGTATGCAACAAAAGGATCGGAAGAGAAAAGCAAGACATTAATAGCACGATTCATGGTCCTACTAATAAATATCATCGATTACATCTAAGTTGAATGACTGTCCAAACCAAAGAGACATACAATTCATTGAAGTTTAATTACAACATGAGCCAATCAATGTTTCAGAACTACACATAGCATCACTACTTTCGACTCGACTCATGGGACCGGAGCATGGATGAAGCCGCCGTCTGTCATGATGGTCATGAAATCGCGGGCGTTGTCAGCCTGCATTTGTAGCGTTGTGTCTATCTCACTGTTGGACGGTTGATATCTGAGGTAGAACTGCCCCGAGGTATGAAGGACATCTTGATGGATGATTTCCGCTAACTCAGACTGGATGCGAAAGAATTCTTGTCTAATGTCTGCGTCCTGGATTGCCGACAAGCTCGCGGCCCAATCTTTTAGATTATCTGGTAGTAGAAGGTGATGATGGTCCCGTACGATCGCCCGCATGTGATGGAGGGCGTAGTAGGCATCCTTCTGACCGCCAGGCGGCTGCTTGACGCAGCAGAACTTAGTATTGTGGGCGAACACGTGCCTGCCGTACCTACGAACTGGCTTGGTGAAGGTGCCTCCAGATTTGGCGTAGCCAGGGAGAACATCATCAAGAACTTTCTTGATATTTGTGTAGTCTATCTTGGAGTCACGGTTCGGGTCGAAATACGTGGCCATGGAATATTTCGGGCTTAAGAGGATGAGTGTGCAATGTGTGTCACTGCACAGAACATGGAATGTTAGAAAAAAGAAAGAACGATCGAAATCTAAGAAATCATTTGTTTCGGGGCGGTTAAGGGATGACTTACTCGGGAAAGTAAGACACGAGGAAGTTATCCTTATCTGGGTTTGCCAGAATGACGCCTTCGAGGTGTGAACTCGCGACTTGGCGGTCCCCAGCGCTGCCCAAGAGCTTGGCACGCATGTAGAAGGGGTCGACTATCACGATCTCCGGGGTCTTGTCTCTAATGATCCGCATCTCCATACTCAGCGAAAACAGCCGAACGAAGGTGTAGTGCAGCGGATGAAGGTTAAACATAGCAAAGATGTCATCAAACTGCAGGACGATCGTACCCCCGATTGCGCCATCCACAAAGCCCTTGCCCTCTGGCACCTTGGCAACGAAAACCGGGTATGCCACATCATTCTATCTGAGACGCCGCTTCTCCAAAGAAAGAACACTGTCATGCAGACTTCGCATAGCATCAGTTGCAGCATTGAGCATATTTGTCGGTAGCATCGCCCTACCTGCCAGATGCACCCTCCTCGACATATCCTTAGGTGAAGGTGGCCCGTCCTGAGCACGGATCGTACTCGGTGCCGGCTGGCTCGCACCAGCGCCCTTTTTAGCCTTTCATTTCCGTCCCTTCTTCTTGATCTGCTGTAATGGGACCGAGTTCTGCTCATAGACCGCCTTCTTGAGCGTGTTGGGGCTGATAATATTTGGCACCTTAGCTATCTGAGGCTCGGTGAAGGCGGCAGCTGGAGGCGTCTCCTGAGAACTGAATGCCAGACGACGCCTGTTGTAATTGGGTTTCTCCGCCGTACCAGCTAGATCGCGGTCATCTTGGTTGGGTTCTTGAGAAGGAGGCCCGCAGAACTCGTCACCGTACCCATGTTCGGCAAAGTACTTATCGACGTAGGTAAATGTACCATCGTCGTTGTCGTCGTCGTTTGGATCCTGTGCCATATGCATGTTCGGATCATGTGCCATAGGGATGTCCGGCATGTCTGGTAGCGTTGCGGCGTTCTTGCCATGGCTTGGCGCCAGCACGACTGGCGGTCTTGTCTGTGGGGTGGTGTCCCCCGCCACCAAATGAATCTGGCTCTTCGGCCAAAGCAGGGGCCATCTGACGCAGGCGATGAGGGTCATATCTTCTTCTTCATCGGCCCCAGCGGGTCGAATCGGAGGTAACAGCTCGACGAAGCCTGGCAGCACCCGAACCACTTCAACCCTATACACTGTGGGTGGCATCGGATTACCGTGGAACACGGGGTTGCCCGGTTGAACGATTCTGCCCTTGGCGACATCGACCAACTCGCCGCCCACGAAGTGCAGGAGAGTGCAAGGAACGTCGGAGGCGCCCTGCGAAAACATGTAGGGCGTCAGGGATGCCCAGTCAAAGGCAAGGAGATGAAGTCATCGGCCGAGAGGCTTAGTTACCGTGATGCCGTCGAGCTCGGCTAATGTCGAGGCACCGCCAACGGCGGGCGTGCAACTGACGGAGGGGCCGCTTGCTAGCGAGGTGCCGGCCGGCACACACCCGGGTGCATTAAGCTCCAATGCCCGTGCCGGCGCCGGAGACATGAATACCACCTCCGCCGAAGACACCAATGGCGCCGCGGGAGACAGCAATGGCGCCGCCTGCGCGTTGTGCGAGTTGCTAGCCGTGAAACTGGGAACCGGGGGAGGCCCCTATTGGCCGCCCGCAATCCACGTCGTCAGCCGAGAATCAACGTAGGCACCATGGCGTTGAGCATCGTTCCCCGTTGTTTTTGCACTTGCTCTTGGACAATCTCCGGAATCCGCGCCACTTGTGCCTTGAGTGCTTCAACCTTGCGCGACTGGCTTTCCGGGCTGGTCTTTTTCTCCTTTCGCCCACCAGTGGTATAGTATGACGACCATTTTGTGGACAAGCCTTTGCCGGCCACAAGACCAGCTGACATCGGCTTACTAAGCTTATCCTTGTTTTTCATTACATTCAATGCCCTATTTAAAGGGGTGTCGAAAGGGGAGCTCTGAGATGACCCCACGCTACTGCTTTCATTGTCCTGCGGAAGGAACGTGAAGCATTTAGAAATATTGGGGATTAATTAGAATGCAACCACATGGAGCTAATTACACGGGGGTGTATTCCTTACCAGAACAAGCTCAAGCGCCTTGGTCTTCGGATCCATGGTAAGCTCCTTTGTTACCGGGTCCTCCTTGTACTGGGACCTGAGTAAGTTCCTGGTCTACTTGTCACGGTATTTCTCGAAGCGGGGCGGTAGGCCTTGCTTGGCACGCTCCGTGTCCTCCTTGTCCCATATAGGCTCCGCCACTCTGTAACCGCCGGGACCGAGTTGGTGGACCCGTAAGTTCAACTTCCGCATTTCTTTCCCCCACTGACTTGATTCGGAGGATGCTAAGGAGTATTACAAGTTGGGCCTAATCACTTGGCTCTATTGCCACCTATGGTTTAATGCAGCAAGAATGGCGGGGCAGTTGATCCTACTTAACTAAGTACTAAGATACCCCGGCCCATGCATTAGTCGCAAGTACCCCATATGTCCTATTTTTAGCTAAGTCATGCTAAAATTCATGGAAAATTTCAGCATGACCTTTGCTAAAAATAGGACATATGGAGTACCCGAATTTGCCGGAACGGAAGTTAATCAACATTCCGGCAAACTCAAGGGCCTCTCGGGGTACAGCAGCAACATCACAAGTTGACAAAATTCCCAAGTAGTACAGCAGCATCATCACAAGTAGTACCAATGAACGTATAGTCCAGCAAGTTGAAAAATCTGAAGTTCTCAGCATGAAGAATCACACAACACAACACCTACATTATGATGATACATTTTAAGATTGCACATACAGTTTTCACATAAGCATAATTGTTCTGGAGATTGCACATATAGTTTTTGACAGCACAGCACCTATGACAGCACATACAGTTTTCATTACTGCTCCCAAATGAAATGACACTTTGACATGGCTGCAATTTTCAGTGTCTACTTATCTGCAATTTTTCAGTGTCTGTCGAGGAGAAATAGGTTTCAAACTTCAGCTTGCTTTGTATAAGGAGACTAAAAAACTATCTAAGGAGTTCTTCAAGTTCAAGTTACAGCCTGCATGACATTTTCCTACACAATGCTTGTTGTAAATAATTACTTAAAGTAAACACTTTTTACCTTAGCTTACTTACAACAGAATGCCTATCTTTCTGGTTTTCCAATTCCTTTTGTTTCATTTTCAACATTGCTCTATTTGTAATTAATAGCACCGTTCAAGAAATCTATATATGCAATCTACAGAGATCCCCCTCCTGACTTTTAGACTGATTTTCCATCAAAATTGAAAATAGTTACACTAAGTTTCAAAATAAAAAATACACTTCTCGATTTTACAAACTGAAAATTACTCTAAAACTGAAACTTTAACTGACTTTTAGACTAAATTCTACTCCAAGAGTTTTTATATTCAGATCACTTTAACTGAATTTTACATTGAGTTTTAGATTGAATTTTAAACTTACTTGCAATATAAGCTTGCCGTACACTTTATATTCAGATCAGGAGCCAAGCTCTAAAATTGAAGTTTTAACTGAATTTTTACTACTGCATCTGTTTCAATTTTAGTTTCAGATAAAGTTTATATTCAGATCAGGAGACTGACTTTATATTCAGTTTCAGGTAAGGACATCAGAGAATCTACAGCGAGGGGCGGCCGGCGCGGGGAGCACGAGCCCGCCGGCACAAACGGCGACTAAACAAGGAAAAAAGCAGGGGAATCGATGGAGATGCTCACCGCGGAGGTGGGGAAGGAGATGGCAAGGCCGAGGGTGGTCGGGGTAGCGCGGATCGACGCCGAGAAGCAGTGGTCGGTGATGAGGAAGAAGAGGTCGATGCGCTCGATCCTTGATGACCCGTCTCCAATCCGTGGACGTAGGCGATGATGGTGTTGCTCCTGGCGTAGCTCCTAGGCACGACGACGGTGGACGGGGCAGTCGATGGCCGCGGTGACGCGCGGCGGCCGCGCTCGGGGTGGAGGGAAGGAGCGGGGCAGGCCGTCGGCGGCGAGGACCGAGAGGGCGATTGAGGAGTGGAGGGAAGGAGCGGGGCAGGCCGTCGGCGGTGAGGACCGAGACGGTGAGGCGGGGCGCGGGGGTCGTCGGGCGACTAGGGGGGAATGAATCTGGCGAAGGGGGAGTGAATCTGGCGAGGGAGGGGCGAAGGGATCGGGCAACTAGGGGGAAGATTACTAATGGCGCACCGCCTGGCGGTGCGCCATTAGTATGTTTTTTTATAGCAATGGTGCACCCCCGAGATGGTGCGCCATTAGTATTCTTTTTTTAGATAGCAATGGCGCACCAGCCAGTCGTGCGCCATAAGTAAGATTTTTATTATTATTATTTTGTTGCATCTAATAATTTAATAGAAAATGAATATGAATATGAAACAGTAATAAATTTTTATAAAAACAGTAATAATTTTTTTAAATATCATCAGATTTGTTATTCGAAAATATTTATGAATATAAAAAATATCATCAAATTTTGTTATTTGAAAATATAATCAAATTTGTTTTTTGAAAATATAATCAAATTTGTTTTTTTAGTTGCATTCATTTGTGACGGTGGAGCGGGGGAGGGTGCGGGGGTCATCGGCGATGGTGGAGCGGGGGAGGGTGCGGGGGGTGCTCGGCGGCGAGGGGGATGTGGCAAGGGGGATCTGGCGAGGGGGGATAGCGATCGAGATGGAGGGGGATCGAGATCGAGTGTCCTCATGAATATTCAATATTTTTTCATGAATTCAAAAAGTGCCCATGAAATTTAAAAATATTCATGATAGTTCAAAAAGTGCCCTTGAAATACAGTCGAGAAATGAAGACTACAATTTAAATACAATCGATCTTAGCTAGCTAGCTATCTGTTCACAATCTTCTTGCCCTTCTTTTTCGCAAATGGAGTTCTTCTGTGGAACG
Source organism: Triticum dicoccoides (assembly GCF_002162155.2). NCBI lineage: Eukaryota > Viridiplantae > Streptophyta > Magnoliopsida > Poales > Poaceae > Triticum > Triticum dicoccoides. The sequence goes on from NC_041390.1 coordinate 283,813,664, forward strand.
GACGTCCTTTAGGTAGGGTGGTCCTGCTTCTTCTTGTGGTGTATGCTGCTACTTCATCGTCGTCGTCATGTTCGATCTTTGGGTCGCCGTACTTGTCGAAGTCTTGCTCATTGGCTACTCCATCCATTCTGATGATCTTCCTTTTGCCTCTCCTCACAACAACACGACTGGGCTTTGACAGGTCGGTAATGAAGAAGCATTGGTCCACTTGGGAAGCCAGTACCCATGGCTCATTTGTCGCAGTGACGTTTGTGCCCGCGGTCTTGGATTTGGCTTCGGGTATAACCATGGTGGTGAAATACCGGTCTTCTTTTAGGACGCTCTTGGCCCATCTGACACGGAACATTGGGACCTTCTCTCCAGCATAGCTCAGCTCCCAGATCTCCTCGATCCTTCCGTAGTATCTGTCCTTGTCGTTACCGGTGTAGGATTCCATCGTTACTCCGGAGTTCTGATAACCATCGCTCTTCATGTCCTTGTCCTCGGTGTAGAATGTGTAGCCGTTGATATCGTACGCCTCATAGGTCATCAGGTTGTGCTCGGCGCCCTGTGACAAGGCGAATATGAGTTGTTCTTCCGCGGAAGAATCCTCATGTAAAGGGTAAGACAGAAGCTTCTGCTTGAACCAACGCATGAAACATGAGTTGTGCTCTTTGATTATATCTCCGTTCGTCCTCTGTTGGCCTCGGTCATTGTACATCTTCTCAATAAAGGTTTTGTGCTCTACCACCCAAGGATCCACCACGTCTATGTGTTGTAGCACGACTAGGTTTGCTCTTTCAAAGTCGGTGAGTCGACCCTTGAAGTCGACATGCATTTCCCGGCAACCCTCACAGTGACCCCATCCAGCGAGCCTGCCGAGGTGCCTGTTGATGGGCAGACCAATGGGGTTCTTGATGCCTAGATAATTCGTGCAGTAGGAGATGCACTCTTAGGTCAGAAAGCCCCTGGCTATACTTCCCTCTGGATGTGACATGTTGCGAACGTATCCTTTGATGACACCATTCATCCTTTCGAACGGCATCATGCTGTGCAGGAACGTCGGCCCGAGTTGGATGATATCCTCCACGATATGGACCAGCAGATGCACCATAACGTCGAAGAATGTGGGCGGGAAGTACATCTCAAGCTCGCATAGTATCACCATGATCTCTTCCTGTAGCCTTCTGAGTTGCCTCACGCCAACCGACTTCCAAGAGATGACGTCGAAAAAGTTGCATAGACCAAATAGCGTTTCACGGACGTGCGCGTCCATGATCCCACGGATTGCAACCAGAAGTATCTGCATCATCAGCACATGACAGTCGTGAGACTTCATCCCGCTGAACTTCTGCTTCGCTGGGTCTAGGTATCTGCTTATCTTCCCCGCGTAACCGTAAGGAAGTTTTACTCCTACGAGGCAGGTGAGAAACTGCTCGATCTCCTCCTGACTTAGAGTGAAGCACGCGGGAGGGTAGTCATTTCCGGTCTTCTTGGCCTTTTTGCCTTTGCGACGACTTTCTGTGTCCTGCTTCGCCTCATCATCATCATCATCATCATCATCATCATCATTATCATTAGCGTGAAGCTCCTGCCTGATGCCCATTGATTTCAAGTCTGCCCTTGCTTTCGGCCCATCTTTGGTCCTCTCTGGCATGTTGAGCAGGGTACCAAGCAGACTCTCGCACACGTTATTCATGATATGCATGACATCAAGGCTGTGAGGCACACGGTGGATCTTCCAGTACGGCAAGTCCCAGAAAACAGACCTTGTTTTCCATACCTTCAGCAACAGCTCTGGCGCCTTTCGCTTCTTTACCGGCTCTGGTGCCTTTTACTTCTTTCCCGACAGTGGGCAATCTTTCCAATTTTTCAACAGCTCGTCTATTTCCTCGCGGCTCCTCGTACGCGGGCGTCTTCGGGGTTCGGTTTCACCATCGAACAGATCCTTGCGTTTCCTCCACAGGTCATCGTCGTGAAGCCACCTTCGATGTCCCATGAACACGGTATTAGGAGACCCGAGATCTCTATCTAGCTGGCGATACGTTGTGTCATCCATGCACCTGACGCATCTAGAAAATCCATGGACCACCTGCCCCGCGAGATATCCGTAACCGAGATAAGTCAAAACTTCTACGTCAGGAGGCCTCAGCAGAGCGACGAGGGGACTGAGGAGTAAAAGAATCCTACTCTCCGATATATATAATCCTAAGACTCAAAACATTTTGTTCTAGACTCAACAACGCCAGCGATTTGATCAAGCAGGGGGCTTCTAAGTCAGGGATAGCTCTGATTACCAACTTGTAACATCCACGATGCGGCTATATCTCCCACGTGTCGAGGCACGACTTAGAGGCATAAACGCATGGTGGTTTTATTGCAACAGGGGTAATCGTCACACAATCCCATGTACTGAATAAGAAAGGGATAAAGAGTTGGCTTAGAATCGCCACTTCACACAAATAACAAGTTAAACATACATCATCCAGGGTACAACCAAGATCCGACTACGGAACCAAAATAAAAGAAGACAGCCCCAAATGCTAGATCCCCGATTGTCCCAACTGGGCTCCACTACCGATCAACCAGAAAAGACACAAAACAATGATCAAGAGCTTCATCGAGCTCCCACTTGAGCTCGGTTGCGTCACCTGCACTGGTATCATCGGCACCTGAAATTGTTTGGAAGTATCCGTGAGTCACGTGGACTCAGCAATCTCACACCCGCGAGATCAAGACTATTTAAGCTTATGGGTAGGATGCGGTAATGAAGTGGAGTTGTAGCAAGCACTAAACAAATATGGTGGTTAACATACGGAAATAAGTGCGAGAAGAGAAGCAACGCAATGGTCGTGAAGCTAGAAGTGATCCTGAAACTACTTACGTTCAAACATAACACAAGAACCGTGTTCACTTCCCGGACTCCACCGAAAAGAGACCATCATGGCTACACACGCGGTTGATGCATTTTAATTAAGTCAAGTGTCAAGTTCTCTACAACCGGATATTAACAAATTCATCTGCCACATAACTGCGGGCATGGCTCTCGAAAGTTTATACCCTACAGGGGTGTCCCAACTTAGCCCATCACAAGCTCTCATGGTCAACGAAGGATATTCCTTCTCCCGGGAAGACCCGATCAGACTCGGATTCCCGATTACAAGACATTTCGACAATGGTAAAACAAGACCAGCAAAGCCTCCCGATGTGCCGAAAATCCCGATAGGAGCTGCACATATCTCGTTCTCAGGGAAACACCGGATGAGCAATCCATACAACTAAAACCAGCCCTCAAGTTTCCCCGGTTGAGGCGGCGCTGCAAGGGGCTCTAGTTCGGACCAACACTTAGAGAAGCACTGGCCCAGGGGAGGGAATAAAATAAAGATGACCCTCAGGCTCCGGAAACCCAAGGGAAAAAGGCTTAGGTTGTTAGGCAAATGTTAAACCAAGGTTGGGCCTTGCTAGAGGAGTTTTATTCAAAGCGAACTGTTAAGGGGTTCCCATAACACCCAACCGCGTAAGAAACGCAAAATCAAGGAACATAACACCGATATGATGGAAACTAGGGCGGCAAGAGTGGAACAAAACACCAAGCATAAGGCCAAGCCTTCCACCCTTTACCAAGTATATAGACGCATTAATTAAAATAAGAGATATTGTGATATCCCAACATATCCATGTTCCAACATGGAACAAACTTCAACTTCACCTGCAACTAGCCACGCTATAAGAGGGGCTGAGCAAAAGCGGTAACTTAGCCAAACAACAGTTTGCTAGGAAAGGTGGGTTAGAGGCTTGACATGGCAATATGGGAGGCATGATATAACAAGTGGTAGGTAGCGCGACATAGCGATAGAACAAACAACTAGCAAGCAAAGATAGAAGTGATTTCAAGGGTATGGTCATCTTGCCTAAGATCCTGCAAGGAAGAAGAACGAGTCCATGAAGAAGACAAACGGGCGTAGTCGAACGAATCCTCACAACTGCGGAACAAAGCCGAAGCTAACGAGAGAAGCAACCCGAAAAGAAGCAAGCAACATAGTAAACAACCATCACATAAACATGGCATGATGCGCAATGAAGTATGATGCATGTTCGATTTAATTATGCATGGCATGGCAAAGTGCAACAAACAATACTACAAATTAAGTGGAGCTCAATATGCAACGAGTTGCATATTGGTGAAACACCACATTCATTTATTTAGTCCTCTGTCGGTTAAGAAAAATAGCAAATGAAGTCAGAAAGGGTTGAAAGTTGATGACGTGGCTTTCAATGGTGCATACTGAACACACAAAAAGTCTGGAGTTGTAATAAGTTAAAAAAAATGAAATGTGTTTCTAACAGATGAGTTTTCGTCCGAAACCCTGATAGTTCGAAAGAGATTGTGCATTTTGTACACAAAGTGCATCCAGTTTTTGCCGTAACCCTGTCGACTATTTTGCACATGCTATGTGGGTGAAATGGTGATACCATGCGAACTTTCAACCTTTTCAGAGTTCATTTTGTAGTGCTTTTGAATTTCAGGGTCATTTAGCTCAAACAAATTAGTAAATGAGCTGAAAAATAGCAAATTAAGTCAGAAAGGTACACGTTTGTCCGAAGCACAAAAGTACACATTTCAAATGCCAAAACACATAAGCACCCTAACTATTACAAAGATTCCCTACGGTTTGTCCAAAGTGGGACTTTCTAGATATACAAGTCCGAAAACTCACTAGAGAAGAAAGTGATGACAGTGAAGCCGGTCACATCCCAGAGTGGGATCTTTGGGTGTGAAACATTTTTTCGCGTGTGTCCCTTTGCGCCATAACCATGGACAATCTTCATCATTTAACTGGATGCTCGGGTCAATATTCAATGTGAAGGGAGCAATTTCATGAAACTTCTCATAATTTTCTGACATGTCTGTCTTGTCATGCACTCCCATGATGTTTCTTTTCCCTAAAAGAACTATGTGGCACTTTGGCTCATTGTATGATGTATTAGCTTCCTTATCTTTTCTTTTTCTCGGCTTGGTAGACATGTCCTTCACATAGAAAACATGTGCCACATCATTGGCTAGGACGAATGGTTCGTCTGCGTACACAAGATTGTTGAGACCCACTGTTCTCATTCCGTACTGTGGGTCTTCCATTACCCTGGCTCATGTCATATTGACCCATTTGCACCGAAACAAAGGGACCTTCAAATCACGTCCATAATATGTGTCCTTTCCCCTCTAGGTTGCTGCATCCAAGCGGACACCACTGTTTTGGTTGGTGCTCTTCTTATCTTGGGTGATCGTGTAAAATGTATTCCCATTTATCTCGTACCCTTTGGAAGTCATTATATTCGAAGATGGTAACTGGGACAGCAAGTACAGGTCATCTTCAAAAGTGTCGTCATGCATGGCACGTGTCTGCAACCAACCGGCAAAAGTCCCTGTTTGTTCACATGTATTCCAGCCGTCAGACTGCTCCGGGTGTTTGGAGCGTAGAATATTCCTATGTTCCTCCATATACGGAGCCACCAAGGCAGAATTTTGTAGAACTACATAGTGTGCTTGAGTAAGAGAATGCCCGTCCATACATAGTATTTGTTCCAGTCCTAGCGTGCCATTTCCACCCAGTCTGCCCTTATGCCGCGATTCAGGAACACCAATCGTCTTAAGGTTAGGACTAAAGTCAATACAAAACTCAATGACCTCCTCATTTTCATGGCCCTTGGAGATGCTTCCTTCTGGCCTAGCACGGTTATGAACATATTTCTTTAAGACCCCCATGAACCTCTCAAAGGGGAACATATTGTGCAGAAATACAGGACCTGTCACGGAATTGTCACGGCAGATGTCCTCGTGAAAAGGACTTAGTCATGAGACCAACGCATCTATGTGGTAGCTTGAGAGGGGTTGAGCGGGACGAGAGACGTAGGGTTTTACCTAGGTTCGGCCCCTCACGGTGGAGGTAAAAGCCTACATCCTACTTCATTGATATTGATGATCATGATCACGGTTACAAGGGTGCTCTATCTCGAGAGCTATTGACTTATCTGTCTAAAACCTAACTTGTCCAACTTGTGGAACATGTCCCTCTTGGGGTGCCCTGCCCCTCCTTATATATGTTGAAGGGGTGTCTTACATGACTAGTCCTATTAGGATTAGGATTACTCTGTTACAAGTGGAGTCCTAGTCTTGCTTCCTTTGTAGGAGAATATTCCTTATGCCTTTCATCTTAAGTCGGCCCACCATAATACGAGCCGGCCGGGTGATCAATGAGTCACCTGGTTCGGTCGGGTCATCAGTGAGTGGAGAGATCCGGGCAGGTCACTTAGTGAGTCACCAAGTCAGGGCGGGTCACCAGTGAGTCTCCAAGTCCGGCCGGGTCATACATCTGGCCGGGTCATACCGCGGGGTATATCCCCGACATTAGCCCCCAGTTTAGCTTGGATTTGTCCATGGTAAACTTATCCTGCAAAACTAACACAAGAACAAATTTGACAGGTTGTGCTCCGGGTTAACAATTCTTGTAAGCCGGTACCTGATCACCTTTAAGTCCTTGTTATTTCCTCCTTCTGGAAAGTCCGGGTCAATAGACCAGCTTCATAATCAATTTGCTGACATTGGTTTCTCACAGAAATATTGTGAAGAATAATTTACTGATTCAGCTCCCAATGCTTAAAAATATTGGTCTTGAAATACTCATCTGATTTTCAGCCGGCTTGAAGATGTAGATCTTGCCAATTTATGATTACCAAAAATGCCAGGTTATAAACAGATGATGCCGAGTCATAATTGTTGCTTACGCCAGGTCATAATTATTGGTGACGCCGGGTCATGATTGTTCCAGACACCGGATCAATCTGGTTTGCTTAAAACTGGGAATTTGAAGATATTTCTCCCTTATATCCGCATTACCTGTGTTAGCCCCCAAGTCTTGAGCAGAACAAAGTGATGACTTAAGACTTGCTTCAATATAAATACTGCCACTTTGAAGAAACCCATATTGTTCATCTCAGTCACTAGTAAAGACTGAATACTCCATATATGTAGCCCCCAAGTGTCGGGTTGTCATGCTTGCAGCAACCTGGGACTTGTAATTTCCTTATGCTCATAAAAACTTCAACCAGTGTAGCCCCCAAGGGTCGGGTCATTATGCAATAATGATTAGGGACTTTATAGATATGATTATGTAGACTTGAACAGCAACGTGTAGCCCCCAAGGGTCGGCTTAGTAAGATAATACTGAGCTAGGACTTTATATACACTTCATTGAGAATAATATCATATGATGTAATCCTCTCCATGGGGCTTGAACCCATGTCCATAAGGTTAAGAGCTCTGTACTCTTCCAACTGAGTAGTGGACCTTTCAATGTAATGGATTTAAGACTTGTGTACCTTGAATTGTTGACAGGAGCAATTGGTAGCCCCCAAGGGTCGGCTCATTACAATGTGATGAGTCAGGTATTCAATAAGGTGAGCAAAAAAAGACTTTGCATTAGCCCCCAAGTGCCATGGTGCATGATGGCAATGACATGGGACTTGCATATTTGATGTAATCTCAACTTGAATAATGTAGCCACCAAGTGCCGGGTCGTAAGCCTGCAGCGACTCGGGACTATTCCTTCCATTGTAGAATAAATTATATCCAAAATAATAGCTATTGCGCTAAAGCGACTTTGAAAACCTCAATCATAATATTGGTTATTGATAACCATAATAAAAATCCAGCCATGTTGGCTATTAAAGATTTGTATAATATAACCCGGTATGTAAACCGGTTCTCCAAACATAAGATGATGATGCTCTGACGACTTAGAGTCTACCATCCCGGTGGGTTATTGGGATCCAAAAGATGCTTCAAATATGAGCCATAAATAGGGCAGCTTGGCCCGATTTGTAAAAACCAGATGGCGAAAAAGAGATGAAAGAATAAGAAATCTAAAAATTCGAGGCTTTTGTAGGCCGCCAAGCCAAAGTGTCTTCTTCGATGAAACTAGCCTGAGCCACTGGAAGGTACATGCTTTCCGTGAGCCGGCACTCACAGTACCCAATCGGCATTTGAACCCAGATAAAGTCAGGTCTTGTTTAAAGATAGACTTATCAGGAGTACGCGGGGTCAGAGTCACAGCATGCATCACGGGCCGATTTATCCAAGTTTCAAGGAAGGCGGCTTATGAAGCCTATATCTATCCTGACTATCTGTAAGCCATGCTCTCACATGACAAACCGGCATTTTAACCTTAACAAGCTTAGGTCTTGGTCGAATATGCCGTAAAGATTTATCGTTAAGAGTTCGGCGGGTCAATCAGGATTACCTAATGGAGTTGAAGCAGCTGCTTACAGGTAGGATGACCCGAAAAGGTTATGTTCTCTTTGCTCGAATACGCCTATGTTTGAACAAACCTGGTCAAGAGGGTAGTAACGCTATGTTCTCGTTGGTCGAATATGCCTATGTTTGAACAGGAAGCCCCCAAGTGACATACTTACGAGTGTGGCATTGAGCCGATCAAAAGGGATATTCACAGCTATGCTCGATGAGCAGGAAGCCCCCAAGTGACCATTGGAAGTGTGGTGTTGAGCCGATCAAGAGGGATATTCACAGCTATGCTTCAAATATGAGCAGGAAGCCCCCAAGTGACCAAGATAAGCCCATAAGGTAGGATACCCATGTTTGAACCATGCATCATAGCAGCAAGTTCTCTTTGGCAACCTTTAATTTTTCTGAGAACTCGAACTTTGTGAGAGATAAATTCTTCTTGAGCCGAAATTTTAAACCGGATATTGAGAGCTTTAGTGCTTTGTGGGAGACAGATTTCCCTTGATCCGGATTTTGAACCGGAATCGTTCTTTTTAAGCCGGAAATTTTCTGATGGGCTTTTAAATTTTCACCAATAGGGCAGTAGCCTCCGCAGCCGGGTTATTTTTCCCTCCAATGACCCGGAGTTCTTGAACTCACTGAAAACCAGCAACATTTCCTGAGTCATGTCATCATAGCCCTCGAGTCTTAAGACGACTCAAGGAGTTGGCTTGAGATTCTTCATACTTGACCATGATATAAGCCGCCATATAATTTGAGCAGCGGAATGCTGAAATTTGATGTAAACCAGAGGCTTGAGGTGAATTGACAATCCTCGCAATACTCAATGTATATTTCCAGCATAAATCTTTTAACAAACTCCGTGACATGACGGTCACTTTTGCAGTAGACAATTGCCCTGCGTTAAAGAGATTGCAAACCAGGGTAATTGCTCTTTAACGAAATTAATATGTAATATAAAAATATGCTAGATGGATTTCACCTGATAAATTAGGCCAGAATATCCACCGCGGAATTGATGATCACCACAGTGAAGATGAAATCAATCACGGCCGAGTCAGCCGCAGAGCAGACAGATGAGCCGACCACGGCGTTGTAAGCCGGCATGGACGGGCGAGTCAACCACAGGTGCGGTAAGCCGCGTGGACCGGCCAGTCAATGGCAGGCGCGGTAACCTGCGCGGACGGGCGAGTCAGCCGCGTCGTGTTGATGTAGCAGGGGCGGTGACCTGCACACGTACTCGTCGAGCAGCACAACACGGACAAGCGCTAGTGCAAAAATAATACTGGTGCGCGCCCCTTGTGCGACACCTTTGTAATAAACAATAGTCCTACGAAAAAATATGACAGACCAGAGTAATCATTCTTAAACAATTTAATATGTGCTGATAAAATACATAAAAAGGATAGCACCTGCTGATTTGTTGGAAGAAAACCAGGCTGTAGGAGCGGCATCTTGTGCATGTCCATTGGGCAGTTTCAGGTAAGAAAATTTTGTCTCGGCTATCTGTTGACTGACTCATCATCATGTCCTTGATATGAATTTGAGCAGATCTGACCCCTTTTTCACGCAAATATGTACTAAACTATTTTCTTCGCTTCTCTTGGTCCTGCCTCATAGATATGACCAACTACTGAAACTGCATCATGAGGTCGGACAGAAAATGGACAGCTGACTTCCTAAGCATTCATCAACTAGATCCTTTGATGTATCCACATATTTATTTAGAAATTGCATGATACTTCCTCCTAACCTGAGCAGCAATGTGTTGTACCGAGGTGACCCCTTGTGTGACAAGAACTTTGGTGCTTCCTCAGGACTCGAAAGTAACTTGCTGTATTGAGGTAATTGCCTGTGTAAATACCAGCACGGTACCAACACTGTCGCCATAGCGATACAGGAACTGAAGATACTGGCAGCGGCTTGGCGCGATGATGAATAAGGCCGCGGGGGCGGCTCAAGGCACGATCATCGAAGCGTGGTGAAGCGGAAGCAGCGGCTCGCAACCATGGAGGCGAGGTGGCAGGGCCGCACTCGAGGCAGAGGCGCAAGGCCACAGTAGAGGCGGTCGCGAGGCCGTGCGGCTTGAAGCAAATGCGAACAGCGGGGGCGGCCCAATCGGGGCGGGGCGACGGAGGCAACCCGGAGCGGCAACTCAGCAACAGTATAGGCCGGCTCAGAGGCGGAGACTGCAATGGCGGCCCAGCCCAGGAAGAAGCGAGTCGAGGTCTAGCACGGGGTGGCTTGAAATAGCGCGAGGTGATGAGGCCGGCGAGGCGGCGCCTGGCGAGGAAAGGCCACAGCGGCGGCTCTAGCCAGCAACAATGGTTGGACACTTTGACAGGGAGGCGAGCAGCGGGAGCGGCGGTTTGTCGACACCGGCTTTAAAACAGAGTCATGGTTAGTAGAGGTGGCGGATCAACAAGGCCATGGGGTCAACGGTTTGTCAACAACGGCGGCTCGGAAGAGGTGAGGCTGATGTGGTCGAATCCGCTCGAGGCACGGTGGCTCAGAAGATAGGCGCGAAGCAGACCGTCTCAAAACAAGGCCTATGCCTCGGTGACTCGGCGAGGTAGCGACTTGGTAGCATGGCAAAGTCACCTGGCGTCTCAAGGAAAGGAATACGCGACGGTGAAGGCGACTTTGATAGCGCGGCAGCGCAGTGGTTTGAGCAGCGGCTTGAGCAGAGACGAGTCGGGGGCTGTAGACGAGCCGACGTTGGAGTACAGCAGCCAGCGCACACCGGCGGGTCGATGGCAAAGGCGAACCGGGCGAGTCGAGGCGCAGCTGAGGGAGTCCTGGACTAAGGGGTCCTCAGGCATCCGGCCTGTTATCCATGGGCCGGACTGATGGGCTGTGAAGACATGAAGGCCGAAGACTGTATCGTGTCCGGATTGGGCTCTACTTGGCGTGGAAGGCAAGCTTGGCGACCGAAGATTCCTTCTTATGTAACCGACTCCATGTAAACCCTAGATTCCCTCGGTGTCTATATAAACCGAGGGAATAGTCCGGGAAGGATAACACATATACTCATTACCATACCCACATAGACTAGACTTCTAGGGTTTAGCCACTATGATCTCGTGGTAGATCAACTCTTGTAATACTCATATTCATCAAGATCAATCAAGCAGGAAGTAGGGTATTACCTCCATAGAGAGGGCCCGAACCTGGGTAAACATCATGTCCCCCGTCTCCGGTTACCATCGATCCTAGACCCACAGTTCGGGACCCCCTACCCGAGATCCGCCGGTTTTGAGAACGACATTGATGCTTTCATTGAGAGTTCCACTATGCCGTCGACGAAAGGCTCGATGGCTCGCCTTGTCATTAAAGACAACATTACCGCAGGGGTAGTTTTGGCCTCGGGCCAAACCCTCCGGTTGGGCGACTTTACTATGATCGGCCGTTCGGCCGCTGAGCCGACGATGACCTCTCGGGCCATCAAAAATCCCCTTCGCATCAACTCCGAGCACTCCAAGCAGATGGATCCAGTTGAGTTTTCATCCATAAACGAGCTCCTAGATCGCATCGCCGCTTTGGGAATCGTCACAGATTACGATCAGATCGGGCCTAAAACCGATCAGGGAGAAACCGAAACTCCATCGGTCACCCACCACATCGCGGCTGTCCTGGAGTAGGACGGCGAGTCTTCTTCTATGTTGAAGACGGACTTTGTTCGGGTCGCCGTTCATGAAGAGCCGGATACTCACCCGCGAAAGGACGCAACCAGCCCTCCGAACATAGCATCGAACGGCGGTTCCAAACAATCAGAAGATATTCCGGAACCCGGACTGTCTAGTCTGGAAGGTCGTCGGACTCCGGACAACCGGTTAGGTCGGGGTTCGGATTTAATTCCACCCACCCACCCGTACATAGAGGCTCTCATGAGCATAAAACAACAATCTCACGAGAAGGTCCACCACTTTTGGGCCAGATTCCTCCTTGTCAAGGACAAGGTAAAAGATTGCCGTGACGAGGACGCAATATCAGCGTTCTGCAAAAACTGTGCGGACGAAGGAATCCTCAATGCCATCAATCGCCGCCGCAAACCAAAATTTGCTGACTTAGCAACCATCGTAAAAAAATGTTGTGCGATGGAAAGCGCCTGGGAAACTCGGGCAGCTCGCTGGGAACCACCAGCCCCAACACAACTTCCCCTATAGGCGAAAAGGGTGTACCCTCATGGCACGCCCAATCCAATAGTCAAAAAACACAAAGCCACTATACGGCACGGCACTGTTCTGGAAGGGTGGCTTGATGGCCCATGCAAAATACATACAACAACAGATACCATGGCAACCCACAGCCTTAGAGCATGTTGGAGACTACGATAGGTAGCCAAGAGTGGCGAGGACATCCTTATCAAGGACACCCCAGAACAACACCCCCCAGAAGACGACGACCCAAGAGTATTGACAGTCTTCGAGACATTCGCTTCAAATAACAAGCGCAAAAGGGCACTTCGTGAGCTCAACGAAGTCTGCCAAATCGCTGTAATAAACCCATGGAATGGCACGGCTATAACATTCAATGTCGGTGACGAACCAAAGTACAGAACAGTACAAGCACCAGCCGCGTTAGTCCTCAGCCCCATCGTGGATGGGTTTCGACTCACCAAGGTCCTCATGGACGGCGGCGGCGGATTAAATCTCATTCATGAGGACACACTCCATAAAATGGAAATAGACAGGAGCCGCATCAAACAAAGTAACACAACCTTTCGGGGAATTATTCCTAGTCGGGAGGCGCGGTGCGCAGGCAAAATCACACTTGATGTGGTATTCGGATCGCCGGAGAACTACCGGTCCAAAGAAATAACCTACCGTGTCCGCCACCTGGACGTTTGTCGGTTGGGCGGGTGCAGCCTGCATGCTGCCCAGCTGCTCGGTTGGCTGGAAATCGGCCCAAGCGCATGCATGTGGGATGGCTGGGTGTTGCCCAGCTGCTCGTTCGGTTGGAATGGCACCAAACGTAGTGCATGCATGTGAGTTGGCTGGACATGCACGTCCTTTGTATTACCCATCAGCTCATACTGCATGGTTGGCATCCGTCCAGTTGCATGTATGTGTGTCCGATCCTTCATCTCCTCACGTGGCTGACACACCATTGGGTAACCCGACCACAAGGCCTTCATACGCCGACGTAGAAAGGCCCATGTGAAATCATGCAATATGAGCCCACCCCTTGACTCAATGGGATCTTGAATCGGTGTTGATCACATCTCCGTTTATCCCGCGGATCAAGGCGGGGTCGCCACTGGGCGGGGTGGAGACGCCGCAACAGGCTCGAAGGAGCAGACGTTGCCGGCAGCAGGAGTTGAAGACGTCGCTAGCAGGGAGGACATTGACGACAAGGTCATTGTCGAGTTGGAGGAAACTGGCGGCTCGCAGGAAGCAGAAGACGAACGCGCAGTTGATGTAGATGAATTAGGCTCGCATGAACGATTATGAATGATCCCCTATACTTGTGGGTCATCAGATCTCACGTTGGGCTTGTGCACGAACGGAAAATAATTGGCGAGAACCTTCTCGTCTCTACCAGCAGCAGCTTGGACTGCTATGATATAGATACCTAGGAACTATGAGGGATTGACCTTGTCGTCACATTTGTCCGGAAAATATGGCTTGAAGCTCCAGGAAGAGGGCCAGTGAACTTGTCGTAGTTCATGAGTAAATGTTGGGCAGCCAGTGTCATACAGCAAGCCTCCAGGATACTCTAGCACTGGCCTGTTCGCATCTAGGCTGGCACGCGTGTCCGATTGCCGGCGAGCCTCCCAGCGACAGTCAATCCGAAAACGGGCATCTTTCATTGCCGGTTCTACATGACTTGACGTTTGTCCTGCTGGCTTTGGGGATCGGATGAGGCCATAGACACCTCATCACGAAGGTCAGTGTGCCGGTCTTGACACGGCATGCGTGATAACCCACAAGTATAGGGGATCGCAACAGTTTTCGCGGGTAGAGTATTCAACCCAAATTTATTGATTTGACACAAGGGGAGCCAAAGAATATTTGCAAGTATTAGCAGCCGAGTTGTCAATTCAACCACACCTGGAGATTAATTATCTACAGCAAAGTGATTAGTAGCAAAGTAATATGATGGTTTTGATAGTAGTAGCAATAGCAATAGTAACGGTAACAGTGATAGCAATGATTTTGTAGCAAGTGTAACAGTACCAATAGCAGTAGTAACTTAGCAAGAACAATATAAGGGAAATTCTTAGGCATTGGTTCAGTGGATTGGTTGGATGATATTCATCATATAATAGTCATAACCTAGGGTGATACAAAACTAGCTCCAGTTCATAAATATAATGTAGGCATGTATTCCGTAAATAGTCATACCTGCTTATGGAAAGAACTTGCATGACATGTTTTGTCCTACCCTCCCATGGCAGCGGGGTCCATATCGAAACTAAGGGATATTAAGTCCTCCTTTTAATATAGAACCGGAACAAATCATTAACACATAGTGAATACATGGACTCCTCAAACTACGGTCATCACCGGAAAGTATCCCGAATACTGTCACTCCGGGGTTTACGGATCATAACACGTAATAGGTGAATATAACTTGCAAGATCAGATCTAGAATGTAGATATAATGGTGATAACATAAACGGTTCAGATCTGAAATCATGGCACCCGAGCCCAAAGTGACAAGCATTAAGCATGGCAAAGTCATATCAACATCAATCCCAGAACATAGTGGATACTAGGGATCAAGCCCTAACAAAACTAACTCGATTACATGATGAATCTCATCCAACTCCTCACCGACCGGCGAGCCTACGAAGGAATTACTCACTTCCAGTGGGGAGCATCATGGAATTGGTGACGAAGGAGGATTGGTGATGACGAAGATCAAAGATCCCCTTCTTCGAAGCCCAAAATGGACTCCAGATCTGGCCTCGCGATGAAGAACAGGAGGTGGCGGCAGCTTCGTATGGCGAAACGAGATAATTCTTCCTCCCTGGTTTTTTCTGGAAAATAGGTATTTATGGAGTTGGACTCAGGTTTTGCAGGGCCACTAGGTAGGAACAACCCACCTGGGCGCGCCTAGGGGGCGCGCCCTGGTGGGTTGTGCTCACCCTAGGCCCCCCTCCGGTGGCTCTTGGCTCCAGTATTTTTCTTTTATTTTATAAAAATTCTCCACAAAGTTTCTTTTATTTTATTCCATTCTGAGAACTTTTATTTCTACACAAAAACCACACCATGGTAGTTCTACTAAAAACAACGTCAGTTCGGGTTAGTTCCATTGAAATCATGCAAATTAGAGTCCAAAACAAGAGGAAAAGCGTTAGGAAAAGTAGATACGACGAAGACGTATCAATGCGCTACGAGGATTGCACTATGAGTGCACCCATTTGCACTGTTCCTCTAGTGCGCACTCAAGCCGCCCTTGTCGGCTCTGTCTGTAGTCACCATGAAGGTTCTCCTTGACAGGTGTTATCGCCACTGGCAGAGGTGATCAAACTCTGGATGGTGGCACGCCACTCATCCATCTATGGAGCCGCTAGGGGGAACTTAAGTAGTAGTTGTGCTTCAGCCACGGCTTCCGCTACAGTATGCGGTATGTATGGCGCCGAGGCATGAGACGGCTCACGACTCCTGGCAGGGCTAGGAGGAACTCGATCTTACCCCTGCAACAATACAGCATGGCCAGCAGGGGTTTGGGGTGGTTCCGAACTCCTAGTAGAACCGAGAGGAGCTCCATCTCTGTCCCATGGTGGAGCTCGTGGGTCTTGAGAAGCATGATGCATGGGTTGGCCTTGGCCGTCTGTGGAGCGCACCTCCGACATGCGCTCACGATGCTGGCCCGGATCCGGATCTTCGAAATGAAGATGTGGTTGGTCACGCTCGCTGCATAGATGAGGAGGATCTTACTTCTCATGTGGCTATTTTGACACGTCCTTCGTTGTTCCGCCTTTCAATGTCGCCTTGTTCCCAAGGATTGTCGCGCTTGTCTCACCGCCAGTCCAATGACTAGGATCTCCAGAACGATGAGGGATCACGGCTTCGCCATCCCCGGTGTGGGAATATGAAGTTTGGCTGCCTCCCGCCAGCTCTCAAGTACTGTCACATCCCTGTGTTAGTCATGCATTAGGATTGGTTGAACATGTGCATCATGTTTAAATTTATTTTAAATTTGAAATGGGGATGACAGAACCCCCAGCACCCCCTGGAACAACTAGGGTTTACTAAAAACTTTTTAAATGAACCTGAAATGCCCTTCTCAAAAGCCCATCCTTTTTGTTTTGGGTTAAAACCTTTGAAAAAAATGGTGCACATTTTTCTAGGACATCTTAAGGTCATTGGATTAATTCTTATAGTATTTGCATTTGGGCATTTAAATGCTATAAAATATTTTAAATGCTCAAATAATCATAAACTAAAATGTTTGATGTTGGATATATTCTAAGCAGTAGCCATGATTAATTTTATGATTTTTGGAAATGCCCTGGCATTTTTAATAAAGCCCTGAAGTTACAGAAATAATAGAATAAATAATAAAAAATAGAAAAGGAGAGAGAAAGGAACTTACCTGTCGTCCTGGCCTGGCCCAGCTCGGCCCAGTCCACTAGCCACTGCCAGTCATCCTCCTCCTCTCGCCAGGAGGACGAGAGGCTCGTGGCCGGCGCCCGCAGCCACACGCCGGCCACCTCTTGCTTCTGCCGATGCTCGGACGCCGTCTACAAGTGCCACGCACTCCCCCTCGTCCCCCTCTCACTTTCCCCACTCTCCCGTGCCCCTCTCCCCCCTCTGGCTCTCTCCCCATCCCCTACCGAGCGCGGCCGTCGCCGCTGACAAGCACCACCGCGGCCACCGACTCTCCCTCGCTTCTCTGACCAGCCCAGAGGCTCCGCATCGACCCCCTCTTCCTTCCACCCCGAGCCACGCCATCGCGGGAGCCCCACATCGCCGCGACGAGTCGTCTTCCCCGAGCATGGCCATCGGACTCCATCGACGGATTCGCCGTCGCCAAGTCGTCTCCGAGCAAGCCGAGCCCCTCTTCGTGATCGCTGTGAGCTCCGCCACTGTTTCCCCCTCTCCCCGCGCTCGTCCGCGTCCTCTAACCACCATGGCCATCGGAGCCGATAGCTCCTCGCCACCGTCCATGTCGCCACCATGGCCACGACCGTGCAATCTTGCACCCGAGCTCACCACTGCACTCAGTACATCCCCACGAGTCGAACGAGGCCACCCCCATGTCCTGTTGTGCAACCTAGCATGTTTTCCGCCGAGGCCCGAACTCCGGCCGCCGCGACCATGCTCTCCGCCATCGTTTCTGGCCTCCCCGAGCTCCACCTCCACCACCAAACGCCGCGGCTTGTCCCTAGCTACTCGTAGGACCAAATCGCAGTCGATTTGGTCGATTGTGGGCAAAACCCGAGCCCCTCCGCCACGTCTGTCGTCGCCGGCGTCAAGCCGCCGGCGAGTTGACCACTTTTTGACCGTGGACTGACGCGTGGGCCTAGGTTGACTTCCCCCCCTGAGCCTATGATAGGTGGGGCCAGCCTGTTAATTAGTTTAGGATTAGTGTTAACTAATTTTAATTAGTTTAGTCACTGACATGTGGGCCCAGGCCCCAGTGACAGTTAATTAGTACTAACTTAATCCTGTTAATTAGTTGAGACACTGACAGACATGGCCCACCAGTCAGGTTTGACTGGCCCTGGTGCCTTTGACTCGCTGACGTCACAGTGACGTAGTGATGACGCATTTATTCTTTTCTGGATTTATTTTTATATAGGAAATTCCAGAAAATAGCCAAAACTTCTAAAAATCATAGAAAATCAACCATAGATCCAAATCAAACAAATTATATATGAAAAATGATCAGAAAAATTCAATCTATCCATCTGTAATGGTTTCATGCATGACAAAACAAGTTAACCTTTCTGTTTAAGCAAAATAAGATAATGCACTAATAAGGCTATGTTAAATGAACTAACATTTGAATCTTTGATTCAAACGAGTTCATTCCTTTCTGTTTTAGCTTGCATTAGGCCAAGACACATTCATTTTGCCATGTCATAGCATGCATCACATTGTTGCATATTGTCATGTGTTGATTATGTTTCGGTGTGTCTTTCGTGGTAGGTTCTGCCTCCGAGGATAACCCCGAGTATCCATCTGAAGGGCAGTACCCTACTACCACTACATCAGGCAAGCAA
Organism: Triticum dicoccoides; assembly: GCF_002162155.2. Classification (NCBI taxonomy): domain Eukaryota; kingdom Viridiplantae; phylum Streptophyta; class Magnoliopsida; order Poales; family Poaceae; genus Triticum; species Triticum dicoccoides. The sequence continues at coordinate 283,832,122 of NC_041390.1, forward strand.
CCCATTGATCATTCTGATACAAACCCATGTTCTCGCTTCTGCTCTTGTTTACTGCATTAAGACAACGCGATTCAAACTGCTGTGTGCTACGGTAGTTGAACCCTTATCCTCTGCATGACCTGTCATTGCCACAGTAACTAGATCAAACCCACTAGCATGTGTAGGAGTTGATTGAGCCATGTATGTGTTTCCTACCTTGCTATGCCTGTTATGCTTAGAGTTGTGTCAGGTCTGGTTCATCTGGGTGATGGGCTAGAGTGAAATGATTATGTCGGTAATGTGAGGGATGTGTTGAACATGATTTGGTAAAGGTGTCGATGAGAGGCCATGTAGGAGTACATGGTGGGTTGTTTCATTGAGGCTGTCCATAAGAACTGAGATCTGTATATGTGATTTAAGATTCAGTTACTACCATACATTGGGCCCGAAAACAATGGACCCTCTCGGCTTCTTATTCACCCTAGTACTCTGTCCAGGAGTTGCAATTAGTTTCTGGTGTTTGTAGGTTATGTGTTGGTGACCGTGTGTAACGCTGACCCTAGGGGTGGGCTATGTTGCCGTAGATACACCGTGGCATGGTGTACCGAGTCACCCGTTGGGTGTCTCGGGAACCCTGTTCACATCGTTCGGGGCCGTATGTGGAAACCTCGGCCGGACTCCCTGCGGATGGAACCTGGATAGGCAATAAACCTGGACTAGAGGCTTGAGTGTTTAGGTAGGCCGTGGTCGACACCCTCGTTGGGCTTCCACTTGAAGGTTGCCGAGTACATGTCGTGTAAACGGCGGTAAGTGGTGAAAGCGTGTATGAAGAAGTACACCCCTGCAGGGTATAAAACTATTCGAATAGCCGCGTGCGCGGTAAAGGACTACTTGGTTGCCTATACAGTTCATAGACAAGTTAATGGATACTACTACAAGACTCAAGATAAGTGTGAGTACCGAAGATGGCCCTCTCGTAGGATGACGAGGGAGGATCCCCGGTGTAGTATTGTGTTGGTGAGTAGTGGACTCGTGTGTGAAAACTATTTTATTAGTGGTGTTTCGTAGGATAGCTTAGCCAAGAGTCAAAGCTGGCTTGCTGCAATAACTCCACCACCTCCTTGAGAACGAGCATGTATAGTAGGTTCTGATGTAAGACTTGCTGAGTACCTTTGTACTCATGTTTGCTTAATTACTGTTTTCAGACGACAGCACTGCCCCCTCCGATGGGTTCTACGTAGACCTTGATGTCGACGAGTGACTAGCCACCCAGGTGGTGATCCTGGCCATGGAGGGCCCTATGTAGATAGACAGGCTTCGAGAAGCCTTCTTGCTTTCTAGTGTATGTACTCAGACTATTTGCTTCCGCATGTGCTTGTATGCTTGTATGACTTGAGTGTCAGGTCATGTGACCCCTACCTGTATGAACATGTTATGTATGGCTCTCTGGAGCCTTTAAATAAAGTACTTGAGTTGTAGAGTTTTGTTGTGATGCCATGTTGTATTTGCACATATCGAGCATATTGTGTGTATGATTGAAATGCTTGGTATGTGTGGGATCCGACAATCTAGTTGTTTATCGTTGGCAGCCTTTCTTATGGCGAAATGTAGTCTAGTGCTCCTCGAGCCATAGTAGTCCGCTACAGCCCGGTTCACCGGAGTCCTGCTAGCCTAGCACTGCTGCTCAGGACACTTGACTGGCCGACATGTGTTTCACCTCGTTCCTATGTCTGTCCCTTCGAGGAAATGTCATGCGATGACATCTGGAGTCCTGCCTAGCCTGCTACAGCCCGGGTTCCCCGGAGTCCTATTAGCCCAGTGCTACAGACCGGATTCACACGCTGATGACCGACATGCTCGATGTGATTCATGTATGCCTGTCTCCATAGGTCTGTGTCGCTTTGGGTTCACGACTAGCCATGTCGGCCCGGGTTCTCTGTCATATGGATGCTAGCGACACTATCATATACGTGAGCCAAAAGGCGCAAACAGTCCCGGGCCATGGTAAGGCGACACCAGTGGGATACCGTGCATGAGGCCGCAATGTGATATGAGGTGTTACCGGCTAAATCGTTGTGACTTGGAATCGGGGTCCTGACAGCGTTGGCATCAGAGTCGGACTGCCTATAGGTTTGTTGAGCCAAACTGGTCGATGTCGAGTCTAGAAATGCTTTAGTTATATGTAGGGGAATTGATTGTGGGAGGGAACGTAAGGCTCTTTTACTCATTTACCTTATGCCCTCTAATCTGAGTCATTCTCTTCTCATTCAACGTGGGTTAAGGACTAGGCTCTCTTCTTCTATCAAGTTCACGTGTTACTAATCCGTAGTAGCTTATAGGGTTGTTGTTACAAGCCTCAGTACAGTTTCCACTACTTTTAGTATGTTGCCAGTTGAATTCAGAACCTTGATATGATGTTGTTGAGTGGTATTGCAAACTGTTGTGGATGTCTCAATCCTTTTCTGAGCATTTACAGCTATTATGCTGTCCAATTTTCCCTAGAAATTCTAATGTCTTTGCATTGTGGTTTTGCTTTCAGATGGCCACTCGTGCTCAAAACCAAGTGGTTCGCCTGACCCGGTGCCTCGATGTGCCTGGTCATACTGCTATGTTAGTCCGGGTAATGATCGAGACGGGTTACCGTTGGTATCCCGAATACACTGTCGAAGAGCAATTCCGAGACTTCAACCAAAGCCAGTACCTCTGTACCATCAGGATATATCCCTCTTATCCTGGAGCCACTGAGCCCCTTCACTGATCCTATGGACTCGGGGTTACTGTTGAGATGGATGTGTAGGATGCTGCCTATTCCATGATGACCATCATGCAAGTCCGGACTGGCCTGCTTCGAAACACCGACTTCCGTTATATGCCAGCTTCACTTCCGGGAGCGCAAGGGTATCTCCAGGCTATTTATGCTGACCCCACACATGAGGAGTCACTACTCCGCACCACTGCCGAGATGCTCGAGGATAAGGACCGCGAAAATCGGTCCTTGCGTATGGAGCTTTTTAACTCTCGTGCTGATCACTTGGCCACATTGACTCAGTTTGCACTGGCGGTACAGGCAGGATACATGGATGTGAGGGATCTATACCCTGTACGGTCTGGATTGCCAGATTGTATGGAGTGGCGCAATGTAGGAGGCATCACCCCTCCTCGTGGTCCCCGTCTGCCACCACCTGTGGGACCAAGGCCACATCCGAGTCCCTATGGTCCGCAGGCTCCGCAGGACCATCTGTTCCCAGATGATCATGTTCCACTTCCAGGCTTTGGTGGCGACTTCTATGAGGATTACTACGGAGACGTTTGAGCTAGTAGTAGTTTCACTAGTATTGTAGTAGTTGTATTCTCCACAGTCCTGCGTGACCGTGGGATATGACTTGGTGTGTATCACGCTCCGGAGGTGTAGAAAAATAATGTATAGGAGCTTGGAATGCCTCCGATGAGATGTAATGTCTTTCACCGTAGTTGTACTCTAGCCTGGGCTTGTACTAAACTATGTACGGTGTGTATGACCAATGGTATATATATGGCAGTTTCTATATTACCATGTCGTGCAATGAACATCTTAGCATTCCATGTTATCCATTACATTCTGCACTTCCTTGCTAAGTTTGTGCCATCCTTATCTAAACTGTTGTCTTGTTTTCTCCTAGGATGGTCAACACCCGCAGCAACCCTGCTGCCCCGGAGCAGGGGAAGCCAGTGCAGCTAGGGGTGAAAATCTGTCTCACCCGCCTTCTCTGGCCGAAGTGATGCTGGAGGCGGAAAGAAACAAGCGTGAGACTAACCGCTTGCTGGAGCGGATTGAGCAGAACACTGCACGCCATCAGTGAAATGACTTGGTGTCAATCAATGACTTCATCAAGTTATACCCACCAAAGTTTAATCATTCCGTCGAGCCCCTCGACGCGGATGACTGGCTTCACAGCATCACCCACAAGCTACGTTCTGCCAACGTAGCCGAAGCTGATAAGGTTACTTATGTTGCCTATCACCTCGAAGGCCCTGCTAGCCTTTGGTGGGAAAATTTTGAAGCTATGCGCCCGGTCGGCCAAATCACTACTTGGGCTGAATTCAGTGAGGCTTTCCGTGAGCATCACATTCCGGAAGGTCTCATAGATCGCAAGAGGGAAGAGTTCTGCAATTTCACCCAAGGAAGACTGACTGTGGATGCATATAGCCGTGAATTTGGGAATCTGGCACGATATGCTCCTGAAGAGGTATCCACCGATGCTAAGAAGCAAGCAAGGTTCCACAAGGGACTTAGCCCTGAGCTTCGCCGTGATCTTCGTCTGCACGGGTGCACCTCCTTTCAGAAGTTGGTCAATAAAGCCATCAGTGCTGAGACAGGCCAGTCTGACTATGATGCTTCACACAAGCGCTCTCGTGATTTTGGCTCATCATCCGGCTCTGGATCTCGGAAGCGCCGGGTGTGGATTCCAAGCACGGCACTGCCACCCAGGTTCATTCCGAGGCCATCCTTTGAGGCGCCTCGCCCCAACCGGTAGTTTGCACCGCCCAAGCCCTATGGTGGCCCCGCTGCTAATGCTGCTCCACGCCCCAATGTTGTGACATGTTTCAAGTGTGGAGAGCCAGGTCACTATAGTCGAGAGTGTCCCCAGAACAACAACCCCAATCAGTCTGGAAAGTCTGTTGGCCATGGTAAGCCAGCGGGAAAGACATTCTACGCCAAGCCGGTCACCGCTGCACGTGGCCATGTCAACTATGTTTCAGCCGAGGAGGCTCATGAGGATCCTAACATCGTCCTTGGTATGCTCCTTGTTAATTGCCATCCGGCATATGTTCTTTTCGATACTGGAGCATCTCATTCATTCATATCCGAGAACTATGCTCGATTGCATAACACGACATTCTGTGACATGCCCACTTCCATGGTAATTCAAACTCCGGGTTCCAAATGGCAAACTTCTAGAGTAAGCCATGGGAACGAAATTCTTGTTGATAGACTTGTCTTCCTTGCATCCTTAATAGATCTTAAGTCCTCGGACATTAACATCATCTTGGGTATGGACTGGATGTCAGCCCATTATACTAAGATTGATTGTGCCACTAGAACCGTTTAACTTACTCACCCATCGGGCAAGACAGTCAATGTCTTAACTCGAGTGGCCAAGCGCCAGCTTTACTCCCTAAATGCCAACCCCCTTCCAGACCTTGAGGATATTCCGGTAGTCCGAGACTTTCCAGATGTCTTTCCAGAAGAACTGCCAGGTGTTCCACCTGACAGGGATGTCGAGTTTGTGATAGACCTTATTCCAGGAACCGTTCCAATTTCTAGAAGACCCTATAAGATGGCACCCTTAGAACTAGCCGAGCTTAAGAACCAACTCGATGAGTCCTTGAAAAAGGGTTTCATCCATCCTAGTTCCACTCCTTGAGCTTGCCCCGTCCTCTTTGTCAAGAAGAAGGATGGAACGGATCGAATGGTTGTAGATTACCGACCTGTCAACTTGGTCACCATCAAGAACAAGTATCCGCTTCCCAGGATCAATGATCTGTATGATCAGCTCGCTGGATCCTCAGTCTTTTCCAAGATGGATTTGATGTTGGGCTACCATCAAATCAAAATCAGAAACGGGGACATTCCCAAAATGGCATTTGTTACTCGCTATGGCCAATACGAGTACGCCGTTATGTTCTTCGGTTTAACCAATGCCCCAGCCACCTTCTCTCGGTTAATGAACTCGGTCTTCATGGAGTATTTGGATAAATTCGTCGTTGTAAGTGCATCTAGTGCCACCCCTAGTTGGTTTTGGAGTATTGACGACAAACCTAGTTAAGGGACTAATGTGTTTGTGAGAATTGCAGGATAACACAGGTAGAAGTCCCTCATTGATTCGGTTTTACTACCAGAGATGACCCCTAAAAATGTATGAAGACATTGAAGTCAAAGGTGGTATATGAAGATATTCACATTGAAGACTATGACAAGAGAAGACACTATATGAAGCCTATGGAGCTCGAAGACTTTGATCTTTCGTAGTTCTTTTTCTTTTGTGTTGAGTCATAGGAACCACCGTACTGTTAAGTGGGGTCCAAGAGAACCAGTCAGGATGACTGAAGTGATGCCTAAACCAAAAACCTATGTCTTCAAGTGAAGACTATGAGAGCGAATCTTCTCCAGAGTCGGACAAGTCAGCTTTGCTTGTAGCCCAAGTAAAGTTGCCGTGTGAGTTTGAAATCTGACCGTTGGAACACGTGTCAGTTCCTTAGTGACCCAGGGTCATTTCGGACAAATCAGGTCGGGTTGCCAAGTGGCTATAAATAGCCCACCCCCTACAACCATAAATGGTTGGCTGCTCAGATTGAGAGTACGGCTTTTGTCGTTTGAGAGCAACCCACCTCGAAGCCTTTGAGAGAGAATTCCTTGCGAGGATAAAGCCCTAACCACCCAGAGCCAGAGAGAATTGGGCATCACTTAAGTCTGCTTGTCTGTGTGATCTGAAGACTTATTACACTTGAGGACTGTGCATCCTCCAGCCGGTTAGGCGTCGTGTTCTGAGCATCCAAGAGACATTGTGGATTGCCGGTGAACAAAGTCTGTGAAGGTTTGGGAGTCTACCTTGAAGACTTACCAGAGTGATTGGGCGAGGTCTATGTGACCTTAGCTCAAGGAGAATATGGTGAGGACTGGGTGTCCTGAGCTGCATGTTCAGGACTGGGTGTCCGGGACTGTGTGTCCTAAGGTTTAAATACCTAGCCGCTCCAACCAGACGTACAGTTGTCACAGCAACTGGAACTGGTCCAACAAATCATTGTCTTCAATGAGTCACTGGTTTCATCTTCACTTCCCTTTACTTACTGTTACTCCTTGTGAAGTCATTGTATGTTTGCACTATCATTTATCTTCACTGAGTGACTGCGTGTTCTGTTTGGCTTCACAATATCTTCCTACCTGATCCTTACTACCTAGCTGCTATTAATCTTTGTGCTTTCACTTCATTGAATACTTGACTATGGTTTGCCTAGTGTAGTCTACCTTCCGCTGCACGGTAATAGGTTTAATTTTATCGTTTGTCTTCAAAACTTCTATGTTCTGAAGACTTTCATAAAAATCGCCTATTCACCCCCCCTCTAGTCGATATAACGCACTTTCAATTGGTATCAGAGCAAGGTGCTCCCTTGTTATGTGCGATTCGGTTTAACCACCTGGAGTTTTAGCTATGTGGACTGCAGGGATAATTAAAGTCTCCGTTGCGTGCCCCGTCTTCGATGGAACTGAATATCCCTACTGGAAGAATAAGATGCGCATGCATCTTGAAGCCATTGATGTCGACCTATGGTATGTCGTCGAGAACGGCATTCCCAAGGCTGGAGAAGGTGTCACTGCTGCTGATGTCAAGAAATTCGTTCAACTGGACTCTGCTGCCAAGAATATCATCTGTGGTCATCTGACCAAAGGACAGTATGGCCGTGTGAGTGCTTTGAAGACATCCAAGCTGGTCTGGGACTCGCTCTCCAAGGTCAATGAAGGCATCTCAACCCAGAGAGATCAGAGAATCAGTGTCCTTCGCAACCTCTTCAACCGCTTCAAGCGAAATGACAATGAGAATGTCCAGCACACATTTGACCGACTCACTGACATCACAAATGAGGTTCAAGCCCTCGGCGCCACTGAGATTACCAAACACGAAGTCGTCAGGACGCTGCTGAGATCACTTGATAGTTCGTTTGACATCCTGGCCCTGATGATTCAAGAACGTCCTGATTTCAAGACACTCGATCCGTCTGACATACTTGAGAGGCTCAACACACATGAGTTTCAGCTTTCGGAGAAAAGAGATATCTACTGTCCAAACTATGGGCGAACTCGTGCCTTGAAGGCAAAAGTTGTCTCCTCATCTGAAGAAGAATCTGACAGCAGTTCTGATGATCCTGAAGACATTGGAAGGGAACTTGTTATGCTTGTCAAGAAGTTCCAAAAATTCACCAAGAAGAAAGGCTTCAGAAAGTCTTCCTGATCAAGTTCAAGGAATGATGAAGCTCCTGCTCATGACTACAAGAAGAAAACATGTCACAAGTGCAAGAAACTTGGCCACTTCATCTCTGAGTGTCCACAGTGGGACAATGAGAACAAAAAGAAGAAGAAGAGCAAGGAATATGACTCTGACGACAAGAAGAAGAAGAGAAATACTCAAAGTCTTCTTCCAAGTCTTCCTCAAAGTCTTCATCACACAAGAAGAGCTCATCTGGCAAGGCACGTGCGTTTGTTGGCAAGGAAATGGATTCAGAGGAGGAGTCTGCTTCTGAGGAGGCGGAGGTGGAGTCTGAGGAGGAATCTGACTCAGGCGTCGCAAGTCTGGCTACAGCATACGTTGCCAAGTCCATCTTCAACACTGAAGACAATGACTTCATCACCGACACCGATGCAAATGACAAGGACTACTCCGCTTCTACCTACTGCTTCATGGCACGCGGTGCCAAGGTAAACACACGCACTACTCACTATCAAACATCTAGTGACGATGACTCTGATTGTGGTTCAAAACCTAGCTACAAAACAGTTGCTAAAAGTGCAACTGAACAACAAAAAGCTATGGAACATATTCAAAAACTGTTAGACAGAAGCGATGATCTGTTAGGTGCTGAAATGACTCGATCTGAATCCTTAATTGAAGACATAAAAAATCTTCATGTTAAGTATCAGGAACTTGAAAGTCGTCATGAAACTCTCTCAACAACTCATGAAAAGCTTTCCTATGATTATCTTCAAAGGAAGTAAGATCTTGAGAAATTGAGAGCGGTTCATGAAGATCTTCAAACGGAAAACGAGTCACTTCGCGCCAAACAGATCAGTCCCACTCAGGAAGGATTTGAACCACCATGTCTTAAATGCATTGAGCGTGATAATGCTACTTCTGTTGCTGAATGTTCTACTGCTACTGCTGTTGCAATATCTTCAACTGGTGATGTGGTAACTAACCCCTCTGCTGAGGATACCACCGCTATTGCTGATGAGAATGCTAGGTTGAAGACATTGCTTGAAACAGGGATGTACAAAAGTCTTCAAGGGCATTAGACACTATGTGATGTCCTCAAAAAGCAGATTCTGAACCGAAACCCTAGGAAAGAGGGTGTTGGGTTCGTAAGGAAAATGAATGCAGATGGCTCCTACTGGAAACCTGAGCAGTACCCCAAAACCATGTGGGTTGCTGCAAAGGAACCTTCAGCAGATCCATCCAATCTATCTGGCTTCACTTGTGCTAACCCCATTATCATTGATGAATCCTTTGATGCAAACTATATACTGTTTAAGAATCAGAATGGTGAAGTGTTTGCCAGGTACATTGGTACTAACTGCAGGAATGGACCGCCTGTGAAGAAGATCTGGGTTCCGAAAAGGTGTCTGGAGAGTCTTCCTATGAATGTCATCATGACACCTCACGTGAAGAAGACAAACCTCAGGCCAAAGGCTTCATACGGTCCAAAGGCTTCATACAGACAGAGGACTCACCTGAGTCGCACTAATGCAAATGTTTTGCAGGGAAACCATACTCAGGCATATGAATATGAGAGCGGTTCATCAAACCGCCATGTTCATAAGACCAAGAACTATTCTGCTTATTCTTATGAGTACTGTTGTCCGCCTGCAAGACTGTTTGCTAGGGCTTCAAAGCCAAAATTCTCAGATGCTGCACTTAGACTTATTGCTTCTCAGCCACCCTTGAAGATGTGGGTGGCTGAGAAAGCTTAACTCTCTTTTGCAGGGAAAGGTCTCCAGCAGAAAACCAAAATCGTCTGACGCTATTGCTGGGGACCTTAAACATCTTGTAGGGCGCAAGATCAAATGCCCGAATGGTCTTACTATGTACTTCATTCCTGAGTCGCTTGCTACTCTCCCTATTAGTCCTAACCTGGATCTAAGCTTTCATAACCCACTGGTTCGTCAAATGTTTTTGCTTCACAACGCTCTTGGTGAAGCCTATCCCCCTAACTGCACTATAGGGTACGACACCAGCGTCTTCAGAATGGATTATTGATAGTGGGTGTACAAATCACATGACTGGCAAAAGAAGTCTTCTTATGGACTCAACCTTACATCCATCCGACAAGAGCCACATCACATTTGCTGACACTGGTAAAAGTAAGGTATTGGGTCTAGGTAGAGTTGCAATCTCAAGGGATCAACACATGGATAAAGTCATGCTTGTTGAATCCCTTGGCTTCAACTTAATGTCTGTCTCAATGCTTTGCGATTTGAACATGATCGTTATATTTGGAAAATATCGTTGCCTTGTACTAATGGAATCTGACAAGTCTCTAGTGTTTGAAGGGTATCGAAAAGATGATTTGTAAGTAGTAGATTTCTCAGCAGGGCCACAGCTTGCAGTATGTCTTCTAGCAAAGGCTTCAGAATGCTGGCTCTGGCATCGGAGGCTTGGGCATGCTGGCATGAGGAACCTCCACACCCTTGCGAAGAAGAAGCATGTCATAGGCATTGAGGGCGTCAAGTTCAAGAAAGACCACTTATGCGGTGCCTGTGAAGCAGGGAAGATCACGAGGGCCAAACATCCCTCGAAGACAATCATGACCACTACTCGACCCTTCGAACTGCTTCACATGGATCTTTTCGGTCCCACTCATTACTCAACTCTTACTACTACTGCTTGCCTCTATGGCTTCGTTATTGTTGATGATTATTCTAGATATACTTGGGTGCACATAATCCTTTACAAGACTGAAGTGCAGGATGTCTTCAGACGCTTCGCCAATCGAGCTATGAACAATTTTGGCGCCAAGATAAAGCACATCATAAGTGACAATGGCACTGAATTCAAGAACACTGGCCTTGATACATATCTTGACACCTTGGGTATCACACATGAATTCTCAGCTCTGTACACGCCACAGCAGAATGGCGTCGTCGAACGCAAGAACAGAACACTCATTGAGATGGCCAGAACGATGCTAGATGAATACAAGACCCCCAAGAAAATTCTGGCCCAAAGCCATTGATACTGCATGCCATATAATCAATCGTGTTTATCTTCACAAGCTTCTGAACAAGACATCTTATGAGCTCCTTACTGGCAAGAAGCCAAATGTCAGTTACTTCAGAGTATTTGGCGCAAGGTGCTGGATCAAGGACCCACATCACACCTCAAAGTTTGCACCAAAAGCACATGAGGGCTTTATGCTTGGATATGGAAAGGATTCGCACTCCTACAGAGTCTTCAATCTCTTTCATTACAAAGTGGTTGAAACAGTGGATGTGCGGTTCGATGAGACCAACGGTTCACAAAGAGAGCAACTGCCAAATGTGCTAGATGAAGTTCCATCCAGTGAATCAATCAAGCTAATGGGAACTGGAGAAATTATACCTTCTTAAGCTCATCCGGAAGAAGAACTTATCATCTCAGCACCTGATCAACATGAAGACAATGCTCAGCCTGAAGACATTCCTTCTAGCAACGACAATGATCAGCAAGAGCGAAGTCTTTGCCCTGTACATCCTCGCGTTGCCAATGAAGTGCAGATTGAAAGAATAATTGATAGCATCAATGCACCTGGTCCACTCACTCGTTCAAGGGCAACTCAGCTAGCAAATTTCTGTGGGCACTTTGCATTCGTCTCAATAACAAAACCCAAGAAATTTGAAGAAGCCTTCATGGAACCTGAATGGATTCAAGCTATGCAAGAAGAGCTTCAACAGTTTGAGCTGAATAATGTATGGGAACTGGTTAAGTGTCCTGATCCACGGAAGCACAATATAATAGGCACCAAATGGATATACCGCAACAAGCAAGATGAGCATGGTCAAGTTGTCAGAAACAAAGCTCGTCTCGTTGCTCAAGGATATACTCAAGTGGAAGGCATTGACTTCGATGAAACATTTGCTCCTGTGGCTAGACTTGAAGCCATACGCATACTGCTGGCCTATGCAAATCATCATAACATACTTCTATATCAAATGGATGTGAAGAGTGCCTTTCTCAATGGCAAGATTGAAGAAGTGTATGTTGCACAACCGCCTGGCTTTGAAGATCCAAAACATCCTGACATGGTATACAAGCTCAACAAGGCACTGTATGGCCTCAAACAAGCCCCTCGGGCCTGGTATGACACACTCAAATACTTCCTGAAGAGCAAAGGCTTCATACCTGGTTCCCTAGACCCCACTCTTTTCACGAAGACATATGATGGTGAACTGTTTGTGTGCCAAATATATGTGGATTACATTATCTTCGGCTGCACCAATCAGAAGTACGGTGAAGAGTTTGGATATATGATGCAAGAGCAATATCAGATGTCCATGATGGGGGAGCTAAAGTTCTTCCTCGGTCTTCAAATATGACAACAACGCAATGGAATCTTCATATCTCAAGAGAAGTATCTCAAAGATTGCCTGAAGAAGTTCGGTATGCAAGACTGCAAAGGCTTCACAACACCAATGCCAGCCAAACATCATCTGGGTCCCGACGACAATGGTAAAGAGTTCGATCAAAAGGTATACCGCTCCATGATTGGTTCTTTACTTTATCTATGTGCATCTAGGCCAGATATTATGCTTAGTGTTTGCATGTGTGCTCGATTTCAAGCGGCACCAAAGGAGTCGCATCACTTAGCTGTGAAGCGAATTCTTTGATATTTGGCTCACACCCCAACTCTAGGATTATGGTATCCAAAGGGCTCAGAGTTTGATCTGGTTGGATTCTCGGATGCTGATTATGCTGGTGACAAAGTTGATCGCAAGTCTACATCAGGAACATGTCACTTTCTGGGACGATCACTTGTATGTTGGTCTTCAAAGAAGCAGAACTGTGTATCTCTCTCCACTGCTGAATCTGAATACATTGCTGCTGGATCTTGCTGCGCTCAGCTTCTATGGATGAAGCAAACACTCAAGGACTATGGCATTCATCTGAAGCAAGTGCCACTTTACTGCGACAACGAAAGCGCCATCAAGATTGCCAACAACCCAGTTCAGCACTCAAAAACAAAGCACATTGAAATTCGTCATCACTTTCTCAGAGATCATGTTGTGAAGGAAGACATTGATATCATACACGTCAACACTGAAGAGCAATTGGCAGATATCTTCACCAAGCCCTTGGATGAGAAGAGGTTTTGCAAGTTATGGTGTGAGCTAAATATCCTGGAATCCTCAAATGTCCTGTGATCAGGCACACATCCTAACCCTTATGCATATTGATGACTTAGATGTGCAACACACGAAGTAAAGTATATCTTCAATCAATGAAGACATACATTCTAACTGTGAATACATTAATGTGGAATTTGACTTCGGAGCGCCACGATAATTGTGCGCCGTGTCTGGGTCTAATACTTCCTATACGGTGGGTAACGCCACCACCAAACGTTCTATTTTGAAGTGTTTCACTCATGGCGTTACCTTGCAATGTCTTCACATTTGGTTTGGCTTCGATCTCAACATATTTTCATGATTATCTTCACTATGTTGATTATAGATAGATAGATAGATATATATATATATATATATATATATACTAGTGTTCTGTCCTCTACAGCATTCACTTATAGCTATGTCTTCGTGTTGAATCTTTTGAACTAAGTGAATGTGATCGGACCCTAACCTCTCTATGCTTTCTATCTCAAACTCTATCTCTCCAAGTCATATGCATTCTATTGAAACTGTCGAATGTCTTCTCTGTGTCCTTGTCAGCAGAAGATACAGAGATAACCATTAAGTCTGTTTTCAATGCTCATTCCTCCACATGAAATCTGGAGAAGTAGGAACGACCACCCGACAATCCAGGCATGCGTGGGACGTGGAACAAACCCCAAAATTCCGCATAATGGCCACGTGTTCCTCAGATGCGAATCGCCAGGGGCACCTGTGTAATAGCATAGTGCCGCCCCTGTACCTATAAATACACACTCATAGAGGTCATTATCTCTTCTTCCACCCTCGCACGAACCCTAGCGCCACCGCTAGCCCTCCATGACGTCGGCGACGAAGCACTTCGCTGCCGCAACCTCTCCGACGTCGTCTTCACGCCGACCGCGGACATCGTCCTCTCCGCCGTCGCCGTAGGTGTCCTCCGTCGCCAAGTTAGGGCACGGAAGATCGAACTGCTCGGCCTCATCTTACACTCCGTCTAGCAGTTCTTAGTGTGGTAAATAAAACTTCCTCTTTTTACAGCATCGTTGATCCTATGGATTTGTCACTTTCTACCACAAGCAGTTTCTGTTCACACAAGCTAGATCTCTCTCATACTGCATCTCATAACATGCCTAGTATATTCACTTGTGCTTCACAAAGTAGTTAGATTCCTCACTTGTACTGATCTGTGGATTCGTACAAATCTGGAACCAACTTCTTATCTATGAGTGAATGTCTTCGCACGATGAGGTCAATGTCTTCTAAACTGATTTATCTTCAAAATCTTCTGAGAATGCATATGACCTCTTCCCCTTCCCTCGCACCTTAATGTTGTCACAGGTACATGTCTGTGGGAGAATCCTTTGGTTCTCATAGTCTGCATTCATTTGCAGAATTCTTACAGCATCACATAAATTCTCCCGAAGCCAGTTCCTGTTGGTCCAGCAAGCGGAACCCTTTAAAGCCTTTGAACGTCTTGAAGCCTTTCAAGTTAAAGTTTATGGCTTTAGAGAAAGCAGCAAGGAAGGGTGGCAGAAAGCATCGTGGTGAGACCTCCAGAGATCTGCCAGATGAACTCTTAGAAATGTACAAGACAAATCCTGAAGAGGATTACAGTCAGCGCAAGACCCGAATCCAATGGATTCGAAGATATTGGGCAGAACAATGGTTCAAATACAGATTAGTGACCCAGGAGTATGCTGAGAAAAACGCCATCAAGAGACCGTGGGGAGACATCCTATTCAAGAATCTTCTACCCAGGTCCAGAGATGAAGCCATTGCTCAAGGCTTCTATCCATGCATGGTATGTGGACCACAGCCTGCTGATGCACACTCGTCGTCACTGCTATGGTGTCGTGACGACAATCTGTTCAAGCGTAACTTCCAGTTTGCTCAGAACTCAGCGAAGTAGAACAAGAAGACTTTTGGGTTAGACTTCAACCCTGGTCCCTCGGCACCAAGGGCAGATGGCACACGAGATGCTGAACCCAATGTCATCAGTCCTTTCGCCAACCTTGAAGGCCTCATCACCTACATCTTAGTTCAAGGGACTGCAGTGAATGAGCCTGCAGCTGACACTAAATCAGAAGAAGCTCCTGCAGCTCTGAAGACAAAGAAGCTGAAGAAGCCTAAAGCTTCAAAACCTGCCCCTTCACCAAAACTCTCAAGGGTGAAGCCACTGGAAACTGCACCTCCTGAAGACAGTGTGCAGTCTGAAGACTTATCACGCGTCTCCAAGCCCCAGAAGGCCAAGATGCCTCTGCCTCACACTGGCCAAGAGCTAATAGCTGCTGCCATTCTGCGTAATGACGACATTGATCTGTCAAGTGATGAAGATCTTGCAGATGACGCTCTTGAGCAACTCATCAAGAGCAAAGAAGAAGCAGAAATCTTCAATGATCTGCCTCTCTTGGATGTCACCATCATCCACAACTTCATTGACGAGTGGTTTGACACGCCAAACATCAGCTTTGAAGATCTGCAGCTACCCATTGGCCTCAATGTCGCCTTCCAAGGCGCCATTGCTTCAGAACTTGTTATTGCCTAGCGCATTGTTGAACTGAAGCAGAAGATTGACTATGAAAAGGCTCAGTTCAAGAAGCATATGGCCAAGCTCAGCGTGCAAGAAGTGAAGAACTTCAAGACAATGATGCACGAGCTCAAGGAAGCCTTTGTGAAGAAGCATGCAGAAGCTCAGGGTTCGCGTGAGCGCATGAAGACTCTGGCTGACAGATGTGTGCAAGCCTATAATGAGGCTGAGAAGTGCAAGGCACTTGGGTGTCCTGGCTTCGACCCCAGGATGGCCGCAAAGAAGAAGAAGAAGCCTGCTACGGCTGAACCTGATACACCAAGGCAAGAAGCAGTTCCGATTGTCTTCCCAACTAGACTGACTGGCTCGAAGCCAAAAAGCCGGTCAACAGCTTCAGAGCTCAAGAAGACAAGGACTGCTGAGGCTGAAGCCAGGAAGAGGAAACACTCTAAAGCCTCTCCTACTGCCCCCTCCAAGAAGAAGAGGAAGACCAAGAAAGCTCGGGCTGCTTCCACAGAGCCCTTGATAGTTGAACCCATTTCTATGGTCTATCCTGAAGCTGAACGACAACTGACAATTCATGAGCCTGCTTCCACAGAGGCTCATGAAGCTGAAGACATTCCAGCAGCTGATCCCATCGCTGCTGAAGACATTGGTCATCATGACAATGTAGTAGATGGTGCAGTCCTTCCTCAGTTTGAAAACAGCGAACTCATCAGCATTGGTCGTCCACTGACGCTAATTGCACAGGATGCTTCATGGGCGGATCGCCCACAAGAGGAAGAAGACTATGAGGCCCAGCCCACTCCAACTCCACAGGCGTCGTCTGTGTTCCGCAGGCTTCACAAAGGTCCAAGGCCTCAAGTCTCTGCTGAAGACATTCCAGTTGCATCAGCCGCAGAAGAAGGGGTCCCACAAGATCCCACTCCCCTATCCCACCAAGAAGCAGTTCTCCAGTAGAATGTGCTTGTGACCGACCCTCCAGCTAGTCAAGTGGAGGATGAAAATCGTGAGGCTGCCACAACCACCAATGAAGCTAATGTGGAGCCCTCCTAGCAAAAGCTTCAGAAGACAGCGAAGCCACTGATCCTGCCACTTCTGTTCCTGAGTCTGCTGCCGGTCCCCAATTCGACTATCATGTTGAGCACAAGCCTCAGGTCCAGAAGCCAATCCCAAGACTGCCAAGGTTTCCAGGTCCTGCATTGGCACCTGGCTCCTTCAACATCAATGGCTTCAGGGCAGACAACACGTTCTTCAATAGCTCCAGGAACCCCTACTCAAGGGAAAGGATATCATCTGATCGGTTCTGGAGCTATCCTCAGCGAAGCTATTACTCTTGCATTCTTTACAACCAAGGTCGCATCTTCCCACACAAGCGCCTTGACATTGAAGCTATAGCTGGTCTGCCCTGTCTGGAAGAAGCTTTAGATTGCTTCAAGGAAGTTGGACTGCTGACGTTCATTACTGATGAAGAGCATTGGAATGAAGAGTTGTTGCTTCAATTCTATGCCACACTTCACATCAGAGGGTACAGCAGAGATCCGAAGACTTGGGTCCTGGAGTGGATGACTGGCAACATTCATCATGAAGCCAATGCATTTGACATCATTGAGCTCACTGGCTTGCCCACTCCTGGCGATCTCTTCGAGCAAGGCTGTCAGCTGCATGCTGAAGCTATTGAGAGCATCTTTCAGCGGCCAGAACCTGATATGAGTCAGATGCTCAGCATGATGAAGCCATTGCCCCAAGATGCTGCTTATCCCATAGAGTTCTTCGTTGAAGACCTTGAGTATCTGCCAAGAACCATCTATCATATCATCAGGCGAACTCTCTGGCCTATCAAAGGGCACTCTCCAAATGCCAAGCTTCAGGGTGCAATGAAGACCTTGGTCTTCTATATACTTCATGGCAAATGCTTCAATGCACAGGACTTCTTCATACGCCAACTTGCTGCATCAGGCATTGATCTGTTTGGTTTCAAGTTCTACGCCCCTTGGGTAATGCGGCTGATCAAGCTACACTCCACTATCTCGTATCAGCCCTCAGCCCGCAACCATCGGATCTTCTTGCCTGACGTGGACATGTCTACTGAAGCCATATATTCTGAGCCTGCCAAGCAACCTCTAAGTCTTCAGAATGCAGAACATCAGAGTTTTACTCTGAACGTTGAAGGCGTTGAAGCAGTTTCTCGGGTGTATCCTTTGGCTGGCACTACACGTGCACCACACCCTGCTTCCACTAAAGCCACTGACAGTGCCACTGCTCCAAGACCCAAGAAGCGCACTCCTGTTCTCAACGACCGAGAGCTTCTTGTGGCTCTACATCATAAACAGGATAGGCATCATGACTGGCTGAAGCGTCAGATGAAAAGCCTCTTGGTGGAAGTTAATCGCGTTCGCAATCTTGCCACCAAGAATGCTTTCGTCGCCCATGAAACATGTCGCCGCACATGGAAAGGGCTCACGATGATGTGTTCTGAAGCTGATCTTCAAGAGGATGGCTTCACTGAGAGATTCAAGTTTGACTCCACACCTCCTTGAAGGGATGTGCTGCTAGGAACTCCATCCCTTGAAGACTCTGAGTTCTCTTCCTCTGCTGCCACAGTGACTGCCAGAATTATTGAGGAAGAAGACGATGCTACTTCACCGCCACCTCCTTCAGCACCTCCAAGCTCTTCTGCACCGCCAAACAACACCAACAACCCTACTACTTCACCTACTCCTCATGGGAACGAGTAGAGGCTCTATGTCTTCAAACCTTTTTGGTCATTACTGATAAAAGGGGGAGAAGCATATGAGATTGATAGTCTTCAAGCGGGTCCATATGGGCGGGTGCTTTATATTTTGCTTCGTGCTTACAACTCTCGTTTTTGCTACATTTGGTTCTTATGAGTTGTAACACTTAAACTAGATGGTCGTCTGCTACTTATTTGCCACCTTGTTTTGCGAAGATAAATTCCGCATGTGCGACGATAAATTCCGCACTTAGCTCGTTCTGCAGACGTCCATTTTCCATTATGCATGTCATTATCTTCATATACTTTCACATGCATAGTGGATTGTCATCATAAGTTGAAGTGAATCTCCAAAAGTACAACCTGCCATGTGCATTTGCATTCCAAAAGCAAATTAACTTATATGCACATCTTCAGGGGGAGCCCTTGCAACTTATGAAGACAATTCCTTATCCTTTACAATTTCACAGATTATATTCCCCGTTGAAAACTTCAACTAGTTTGTCATCAATCACCAAAAAGGGGGAGATTGTAAGTGCATCTAGTGCCACCCCTAGTTGGTTTTGGAGTATTGACGACAAACCTAGTTGAGGGACTAATGTGTTTGTGAGAATTGCAGGATAACACAGGTAGAAGTCCCTCATTGATTCGGTTTTACTACCAGAGATGACTCCTAAAAATGTATGAAGACATTGAAGTCAAAGGTGGTATATGAAGATATTCACATTGAAGACTATGACAAGAGAAGACACTATATGAAGCCTATGGAGCTCGAAGACTTAGATCTTTCGTAGTTCTTTTTCTTTTGTGTTGAGTCATAGGAACCACCGTACTGTTAAGTGGGGTCCAAGAGAACCAGTCAGGATGACTGAAGTGATGCCTAAACCAAAAACCTATGTCTTTGAGTGAAGACTATGAGAGCGGATCTTGTCCAGAGTCGGACAAGTCAGCTTTGCTTGTAGCCCAAGTAAAGTTGCCATGTGAGTTTGAAATCTGACCGTTGGAACACGTGTTAGTTCCTTAGTGACCCAGGGTCATTTTGGACAAATCAGGTCGGGTTGCCAAGTGGCTATAAATAGCCCACCCCCTACAACCATAAATGGTTGGCTGCTCAGATTGAGAGTACGGCTTTTGTCGTTTGAGAGCAACCCACCTTGAAGCCTTTGAGAGAGAATTCCTTGCGAGGATAAAGCCCTAACCACCCAGAGCCAGAGAGAATTGGGCATCACTTAAGTCTGCTTGTCTGTGTGATCTAAAGACTTATTACACTTGAGGACTGTGCATCCTCCAGCCGGTTAGGCGTCGCGTTCTGAGCATCCAAGAGACATTGTGGATTGCCGGTGAACGAAGTCTGTGAAGGTCTGGGAGTCTACCTTGAAGACTTACCAGAGTGATTGGGCGAGGTCTATGTGACCTTAGCTCAAGGAGAATACGGTGAGGACTGGGTGTCCTGAGCTGCGTGTTCAGGACTGGGTGTCCGGGACTGTGTGTCCTAAGGTTTAAATACCTAGCCGCTCGAACCAGACGTACAGTTGTCACAGCAACTGGAACTGGTCCAACAAATCATTGTCTTCAACGAGTCACTGGTTTCATCTTCACTTCCCTTTACTTACTGTTACTCCTTGTGAAGTCATTGTATGTTTGCACTATCATTTGTCTTCACTGAGTGACTGCGTGTTCTGTTTGGCTTCACAATATCTTCCTACCTGATCCTTACTACCTAGCTGCTATTAGTCTTTGTGCTTTCACTTCATTGAATACTTGACTATGGTTTGCCTAGTGTAGTCTACCTTCCGCTGCACGGTAATAGGTTTAATTTTATCGTTTGTCTTCAAAACTTCTATGTTCTGAAGACTTTCATAAAAATCGCCTATTCACCCCCCCCTCTAGTCGATATAACGCACTTTCAGTCGTAGTTTACCTCGATGACATACTCATCTACTCCAAGAATGAAGAGGAACATGCCAAACATCTAAGGCTGGTGTTGACGAAACTTCGAGAGCATCGCCTTTATGCCAAATTCTCCAAGTGTGAATTCTGGTTGCCAGAAGTGACCTATCTAGGCCATGTAATCTCTGGTAAGGGTATTGCTGTCAATCCCGAGCGAGTTCAAGCCGTCCTTGATTGGACTCCACCTAAGACGGTCAAGCAAGTTCGGAGCTTCCTTGGCTTAGCGAGCTATTGCCGCTGCTTCGTTGAGATTTCTCCAAGGTTGCTAAACCCCTAACTGAACTCCTCAAGAAAGATAAAAAGTTCGAGTGGACCCCACAGTGCGAGTTCAGCTTTCAGGAACTGAAAAGATGCCTGACATCTGCTCCCGTACTGGTACCACCAGATTTCTCCAAGGACTTTATTATCTATTGCGACGCCTCGCGACAAGGACTAGGTTACATACTCATGCAAGATCGTCAGGTAATTGCCTATGCTTCACGGCAATTACACCCACATGAGGAAAACTATCCCACACATGATCTAGAGCTTGCAGCTGTAGTCCATGCACTCAAAACTTGGCGACATTACCTCCTCGGTAATCGTTGCGAGATCTTCACCAATCACCAAAGTTTGAAATATATCTTCACCCAACCGGATTTGAATCTCAGGAAAAGACGTTGGGTCGAGTTGATCTCAGATTACGACTTAGGAATAACTTACATCCCGGGCAAAGCCAATGTCATGGCTGATGCGCTAAGTCATAAATCTTATTGTAACAACCTGATGTTACAACAAAGTCAACCACTTCTCCATGAGGAATTTCGTAAGCTCAATCTTCACATTGTTCCTCGAGGATTCCTATCCACCCTGGTGGCGAAACCTACCCTTACGGATCAGATCATCAAGGCACAGAAGGTAGATCCGGGAATCTCCCGTATTAGGAGAAACATTAAGAAAGGAGTCGCGAATTGTTTCTCCATTGATGATCAAGGTGTCGTATACTTTGGAAACCGCTTAGTGGATCCCAAGGCACGAAACCTGAGGCGGATGATCCTGAAGGAAGCTCATGAATCCCCTCTCACCATTCATCCCGGTAGTACTAAAATGTATCAAGACCTATTCCAGAGGTTTCGGTGGACTAGTATGAAGAGAGAAATCGCTCAATACATTGTTAATTGTGACGTTTGTCGTCGTGTTAAAGCAGAGCATCAACGGCCTGCTGGCACCCTTCAACCTTTGGCTATTCTTGAGTGGAAATGGGATAAAATCAGTATGGATTTCATTACTGGGTTTCCCAGGACCAAGAGAGGGAATAATGCCATCTTCGTCGTGATCGACCGTCTTTCCAAAGTAGCCCATTTCCTACCTGTTCGTGAGAGTATCACCGCTAGCCAGCTAGCTGATTTATACATCTCCTGAATAGTGTCTCTTCATGGTGTCCCATTGGAAATTCACTCAGATCGTGGGAGTCTCTTCACCTCTCGATTTTGGGAAAGTTTCCAAAATGCTATGGGAACTCGTCTCTCTTTTAGCACCGCCTTCCATCCTCAATCAAGTGGTCAAGTAGAGCGAGTCAATCAAATTCTGGAAGATATGCTCCGAGCTTCTGTCATCTCATTCGGAATGGGTTGGGAGAAATGTCTTCCATTCGCGGAGTTTGCTTATAACAATAGTTATCAAGCTAGTTTGGGCAAACCTCCTTTCGAAGTTCTCTATGGACGAAAATGTCAAACGCCTCTTAACTGGTCAGAAACCGGGGAAAGACAACTCTTTGGCCCGGATATGATTTAGGAAGCAGAAGAGTAGGTTCGCGTTATTCGTGAAATTGAAAACAGCCCAATCTCATCAAAAGAGCCAATATGATCATAAACATAAGCTCATGACTTATGAAGTCGGCGAGAAGGCTTACCTTCGGTTTACTCTGTTAAAGGGAACCCATCTTTCGGTATCAAAGGCAAATTGGCTCCTCGTTACATTGGACCCTTTCGCATTCTTGCCAAACGAGGAGAAGTTGCCTACCAATTGGAACTACCTTCGCATCTTTCCAGAGTTCACGATGTCTTCCATGTTTCTCAACTCAGGCGTTGCTTCGTGGATCCTATCCGTGGAGTGGACCACGAAATGCTTGATCTACAAGATAACCTCTCATATCGGGAATATCCCATTCGTATCCTTGATCAAGCCGAGCATACCACTCGACGCCATAATATCAAGTTACTCAAGGTTTAATGGTCACACCATTCCGAGAAAGAAGCCACTTGGGAAAGGGAGGATCGTCTTTGACTCGAGTACCCCACCTTCTTCCCGGAGGATCCTAAATCTCGGGACGAGATTCTTTTGAGTGGGGGTGAGTTGTCACATCCCTGTGTTAGTCATGCATTAGGATTGGTTGAACATGTGCATCATGTTTAAATTTATTTTAAATTTGAAATGGGGATGACAGAACCCCCAGCACCCCCCTGGAACAACTAGGGTTTACTAAAAACTTTTTCAATGAACCTGAAATGCCCTTCTAAAAAGCCCACCCTTTTTGTTTTGGGTTAAAACCTTTGACAAAAATGGTGCACATTTTTCTAGGACATCTTAAGGTCATTGGATTAATTCTTATAGTATTTGCATTTGGGCATTTAAATGCTATAAAATATTTTAAATGCTCAAATAATCATAAACTAAAATGTTTGATGTGGGATATATTCTAAGCAGTAGCCATGATTAATTTTATGATTTTTGGAAATGCCCTCGCATTTTTAATAAAGCCCTGAAGTTACAGAAATAATAGAATAAATAAAAAAACAGAAAAGGAGAGAGAAAGGAACTTACCTGTCACCCTGGCCTGGCCCAGCTCGGCCCAGCCCACTGGCCACTGCCAGTCATCCTCCTCCTCTCGCCAGGAGGACGAGAGGCGCGTGGCCGGCGCCCGCAGCCACACGCCGGCCACCTCCTGCTTCTGCCAACGCCCGGACGCCGTCTACGAGTGCCACGCACTCCCCCTCGTCCCCCTCTCACTTTCCCCACTCTCCCCGTGCCCCTCTCCCCCCTCTGGCTCTCTCCCCATCCCCTGCCGAGCGCAGCCGTCGCCGCCGACAAGAACCACCACGGCCACCACCTCTCCCTCGCTTCTCTGACCGGCCCAGAGGCTCCGCCTCGACCCCCTCTTCCTTCCACCCCGAGCCACGCCACCGCGGGAGCCCCACATCGCCGCCACGAGTCGTCTTCCCCGAGCACGGCCGCCGGACTCCATCAACGGATTCGTCGTCGCCAAGCCGTCTCCGAGCAAGCCGAGCCCCTCTTCGTGATCGCTGTGAGCTCCACCACTGTTTCCCCCTCTCCCCGCACTCGTCCGCGTCCTCTAACCACCATGGCCACCGGAGCCGATAGCTCCTCGCCACCGGCCATGTTGCCACCGTGGCCATGGCCGTGCACGCTTGCACCCGAGCTCACCACTGCACTCAATACATCCCCACGAGTCGAACACGGCCACCCCCACGTCCTGTTGTGCAACCTAGCATGTTTTCCGCCGAGGCCCGAACTCCGGCCGCCGCGGACGTGCTCGCCGCCGTCGTTTCCGGCCTCCCCGAGCTCCACCTCCACCACCAAACGTCGCGGCTTGTCCCCAGCTACTCGTAGGACCAAACCGCAGTCGATTTGGTCGACTGTGGGCAAAACCCGAGCCCCTCCGCCGCGTCTGTCGTCGCCGGCGTCAAGCCGCCGGCGAGTTGACCACTTTTTGACCGTGGACTGACGCGTGGGCCCAGGTTGACTTCCCCCCTGAGCCTATGAAAGGTGGGGTCAGCCTGTTAATTAGTTTAGGATTAGTGTTAACTAATTCTAATTAGTTTAGTCACTGACATGTGGGCCCAGGCCCCACTGACAGTTAATTAGTACTAACTTAATCCTGTTAATTAGCTGAGACACTGACAGACAGGGCCCACCAGTCAGGTTTGACTGGCCCTGGCGCCTTTGACTCGCTGATGTCACAGTGACGTAGTGCTGACGCATTTGTTCTTTTTTGGATTTATTTTTATATAGGAAATTCCAGAAAATAGCCAAAACTTCTAAAAATCATAGAAAATCAACCATAGCTCCAAATCAAACAAATTATATATGAAAAATGATCAGAAAAATTCAATCTATCCATCTGTAATGGTTTCATGCATGAAAAAACAAGTTAACCTTGCTTTTTAAGCAAAATAAGATAATGCACTAATAAGGCTATGTTAAATGAACTAACATTTGAATCTTTGATTCAAATGAGTTCATTACTTTCTGTTTTAGCTTGCATTAAGCCAAGACACATTCATTTTGCCATGTCATAGCATGCATCATATTGTTGCATATTGTCATGTGTTTATTATGTTTCGGTGTGTCTTTCATGGTAGGTTCTGCCTCCGAGGATAACCCCGAGTATCCGTCTGAAGGGCAGTACCCTACTACCACTACATCAGGCAAGCAACCCATTGATCATTCCGATACAAACCCATGTTCTCGCTTCTGCTCTTGTTTACTGCATTAAGACAATGCGATTCAAACTGCTGTGTGCTACGGTAGTTGAACCCTTATCCTCTGCATGACCTGTCATTGCCACAGTAACTAGATGAAACCCACTAGCATGTGTAGCAGTTGATTGAGCCATGTATGTGTTTCCTACCTTGCTATGCCTGCTATGCTTAGAGTTGTGTCAGGTCTGGTTCATCTAGGTGATGGGCTAGAGTGAAATTATTATGTCGGTAATGTGAGGGATGTGTTGAACATGATTTGGTAAAGGTATCGATGAGAGGCCATGTAGGAGTACATGGTGTGTTGTTTCATTGAGGTCGTCCATAAGAACTGAGATCTGTATGTGTGATTTAAGATTCAGTTACTACCATACATTGGGCCTGAAACCAATGGACCCTCTCGGCTTCTTATTCACCCTAGTACTCTGTCCAGGAGTTGCAATTAGTTTCTGGTGTTTGTAGGTTATGTGTTGGCGGCCGTGCGTAGCGCTGACCCTAGGGGTGGGCTATGTTGCGGTGGATACACCATGGCACGGTGTACCGAGTCACCTGTTTGGTGTCTCGAGAACCCTGTTCACATTGTTCGGGGTCGTATGTGGAAACCTCGGCCGGACTCCCTGCGGATGGAACCTGGATAGGCAATAAACCTGGACTAGAGGCTTGAGTTTTTAGGTAGGCCGTGGCCGACACCCTCATTGGGCTTCCGCTTGAAGGTTGTTGAGTACATGTCGTGTAAATGGCGGTGAGTGGTGAAAGCGTGTATGAAGAAGTACACCCCTGCAGGGTATAAAACTATTCGAATAGCCGCGTCCACGGTAAAGGACTACTTGGTTGCCTATATAGTTCATAGACAAGTTAATGGATACTACTAAAAGACTCAAGATAAGTGTGAGTACCGAGGATGGCCCTCTCGTAGGATGACGAGGGAGGATCCCCGGTGGAGTATTGTGTTGGTGAGTAGTGGACTCGTGTGCGAAAACTATTTTATTAGTGGTGTTTCGTAGGATAGCTTAGCCAAGAGTCAAAGCTGGCTTGCTGCAATAACTCCACCACCTTCTTGAGAACGAGCATGTATAGTAGGTTCTGATGTAAGACTTGCTGAGTACCTTTGTACTCATGTTTTCTTAACTACTATTTTCAGACGACAACACCGCCCCCTCCGATGGGTTCTACATAGACCTTGA
Source organism: Triticum dicoccoides (assembly GCF_002162155.2). NCBI lineage: Eukaryota > Viridiplantae > Streptophyta > Magnoliopsida > Poales > Poaceae > Triticum > Triticum dicoccoides. Next base: position 283,858,088 of record NC_041390.1, read on the forward strand.
TGTCGACGAGTGACTAGCCACCCAGGTGGTGATCCTGGCCATGGAGGGCCCTATGTAGATAGACAGGCTTCGAGAAGCCTTCTTGCTTTTTAGTGTCTGTACTCAGACTATTTGCTTTTGCATGTGCTTGTATGCTTGTATGACTTGAGTGTCGGGTCATGTGACCCCTACCTGTATGAACATGTTATGTATGGCTCTCTGGAGCCTTTAAATAAAGTACTTGAGTTGTAGAGTTTTGTTGTGATGCCATGTTGTATTTGCACATATCAAGCATATTGTGTGTATGATTGAAATTCTTGGTATGTGTGGGATCCGACAATCTAGTTGTTTATCCCTGGCAGCCTTTCTTATGGGGAAATGTAGTCTAGTGCTCCTCGAGCCATAGTAGTCCGCTACAGCCCGGTTCACCGGAGTCCTGCTAGCCCAGCACTACTGCTCAGGACACTTGACTGGCCGGCATGTGTTTCACCTCGTTCCTATGTCTGTCCCTTCGGGGAAATGTCACGCGGTGACATCCGGAGTCCTGCCTAGCCTGCTACAGCCCGGGTTCCCCGGAGTTCTGTTAAGCCAATGCTACAGCCCAGATTCACACGCTGATGACCGACATGCTCGATGTGATTCATGTATGCCTGTCTCCATAGGCCTGTGCCGCTTTGGGTTCACGACTAGCCATGTCGGCCCGGGTTCTCTGTCATATGGATGCTAGCGACACTATCATATACGTGATCCAAAAGGCGCAATCCCGGGCCATGGTAAGGCGACACCCGTGGGATACCGTGCGTGAGGCCGCAATGTGATATGAGGTGTTACCGGCTAGATCGTTGTGACTTGGAATCAGGGTCCTGACAAGTACGCGCCTCGGATGGCCCTTGGAAGTAGATGTAGCAACAGTGCCCTTGGCAGCCATGAGTGAAGTGATGAAGACGATGACGTTGCCGACGCGGCTAATGCAGATTCACATGCGCATAGCCCCTGCCTGGCGCGCCAAAGATGTCGACGTACGACAACCTATGGGCCAAGAGGGCCTTCTACATTCGGCTATGGGCTCGCAACACACAAAGAGCAGAATCAACCACAAAGTGCATGATCCGTTTACCCTGGTTTGGACTGATGTCAAGCGTAAAACCCTACTCCTGATTTTGTGGAATTATGAGTGGAAATGCCCAAATTACAAGAGTGCGTGATCTTGCCGGCAAGGACCTCTGGAGGTGCGGCTAGCTAGTGCAAATGGGCAAGTTGTTGACCCTAGTAAATGTTGCCATGGGGCTACTTTTATAGATGAAAGGGGCTACCATAGTGGCAAAATAGTAATTATATAAGGGGTATAGTGGCTAAAGTCCGACCTTACCTACCCTGACGGTATAGGACAAGAGCATTAATTGTGTCGTTAGGTCTCACACTGGGGTGAATGCCGGGATGGGGGTCTAGTTCCACCTATGTCGTTAGGCCAGCTACCTTTTATTATAATGACACACCATCTGGACGGGTGTCAATAAAGTTTATCTATAGGAGGCGAACTACCGCGTGTCCCGACAAGCTTTCACCAATCGCATGCTCGCTTGCTACTTGCTAGCAAATATCTGACATGCTGCCAAGCTGGAGTGGTGGAGGGGGCTTTGCCGGTCCGGAGCTTATAGGCCCAAGTCTTGTTGGTTTGGAGCTTGTCGGTAGAGTGAGTGTTGATCTTTGGTACTTAGTACTTATCGATGACCTACCTGGAGGTCTTGTTCATAGTTTTTATCTACCAATTCTTGAGTACTTGGAATAAGCTCATCTTCCGCCAAGGCCTTCCTAGCGAGGAGGCTGCCACTGTCTTTGCATAGTCAGGGGTATTGAACACCCATTTTCAATACACGGACAATTTGGACAAAGAAAACTCATAGATCCGAAAGCATTGCATATATATAACAATCACACATAATAAATTTTAGAAAAGTCTCAATTACTTTCAATGAATAATCTTATCATAAACCCACAATTTGTTGGATCCCAACAAATGCACCACAAAAGAAGATTACATCAAATAGAACTTTGAGTAGAACATTGTATTGAAGATCAGTGAGAGAGAGAGAGCCATCTATATAGTCACTATGGACCCATAGGTCCTGTGGGATCTACTCACACATCATCGAAGGTATAGCAAGGTTGATGTAGAAGCCCTCTGTGATC
>NC_041390.1:283860383-283865447 GCF_002162155.2 Triticum dicoccoides
CCGCAGAGTACCGGAAGAGGCCTCCAGATGGGATCACGGAAGAAAAAAGATTTGGGCGGCGGAATAATTGTTTCTATGGATGCTCTAGGGGTTTTCTAATATTTGAGAATTTATAGCGCTAAAATTAGGTCAGGTGGAGCCATGAGGGGCTCACAAGACATCTAGGCACGCCTACCTGCAGGGCACGCCTTGTTGCCTTGCCATCTCCTTGTAGGTCTTCTGGTCCTCCCTCGATGCTTCTAGGGTCTCTTATGTCTAAAAAATTCATCAAAAAGTTTCGTCGTGTTTGGACTCTGTCTGGTATAGATTTTCTGTAAAACCCTAAACAAGCAAAGAAAACAGCAACTGGCATTAGCACCTAGGTTAATTGGTTAGTTCCCAAAAATGATATAAAATTTCATATAAAGTATATAGGATTGATAATATAATAGCATGAAACAATCAAAATTTATAGATACGTTGGAGACGTATCAACGAGCTCCTGGGCAGTCTTGGACAGGTGGTTGAGGGGATCCTAGGACACCAGCTTCTTTTGGGGGTCGTTGACATAGGCCGTCAGGCTAGCCCCAAGGTCGGAAGCATAAAACCTGAATTTATGCCATTCCTGTACGAACTTCGGAAAAGCAATCGCGGAAAACTTGGTTGTAGGACGAAGCTGCAGGGTCACCGCCTCCAAGGCCGCAGATGGCCTTGCTTGCTCTCTTATAACAGTGGTTGGGTAATCCCCAAGTGTACGGGTGAAGTGACCTAGAAATAAGTATTTCCCTCGATTGGGAACCAAGGTTTATCAAACCAACATGAGTACTTCCAACAGACAAAGTCCTCGGTACCTCCACACAAAACACAAGACAATCTTGCCCCCAACGTTTCAACAAGGTTGTAAAACTTCTTGTCCTGCTAATTACAAGGGTAAATTGCATGGTATGGTAGAAATTGATAGATAGGTAAAATTAATAAAATGGTACAACAAATAAAAGTACTTTTGATGATGTTTTCTGTAAAGGAAGGGACCATAGGTTCAGTAGTGGCATCTCTCCAAGCAGGCAAGTGTGGTGTAGTGAATAAACTATAGTTGGGTAGCGACTAAATTGCAATATTTGTACTTATGACTATGAAATTCATGGCATAATATTTCATAGACGTTACATCCGTGATATGTAGATCGATATCCACCTACATCTACAACTAGTACTCCACCCTAAGACCACTATCGAACATGCATCTAGAAGCATTATGTTCATCACAAACAGAGCATTGCAATAAGCATGATGACATAATGTAGACAGTACAACTATCATCTAAGTGTGATAAGAAACAATTGTTTTATCCTTAGTAGCAACAATACAATATGTGTCTTATTCCTGTCTGTCACTGGGATATAGATCACTGCAAGATTGAACCCACTACCATGAACAACTCCCTCTAAAAAACCACCTATCAATCTTTGCCAAAGACAACAAATAGATCGAAAAGCATACATGGCTACGTATTTATGCAACAAAGAAACTTCAAAATATTCAATATAATTCAATGAATAATCTAATCATAAAGTGTGAACTCATCATATATCCCAACAAACACAACCAACGATTACATCATATTGATCCCGATAGTGTGAGGCAGGTCACGAGAACTTTGTAATGAATCACAAGGGAGAGAGTACGCATCGAGCTATGATATGGACCCTAAGGTCCTAAGGAAGTTACTCACACATGTTCATGATGATAGCAAGGTTGATGAAGATGACTCTAGTGATGAATTCCCCCTTCGCCAGGGTGCCAGAACAGGCCACCAGAGTGGATCTACATGGAACAGAAACTTGTGACAATAGAAAAAACTGTGATGAAATGGTACCGAGGATTTCTCAAAGTCGAATGAAATGAGGTACGGTGGTGGTCAAGGGTCCCACACGGCCACCTCCCGTGGATGGGGCTCTAGTCGCGCCACCTAGACGTGTGGGGTCATGTGGTGCCACCTGGCACCTCCTGACACTTTCTGGAATCCCATGTACTTGTAAAAAAATCATTAAAAATCCCCAAGGTTTTCGGAGCTCCGGAGATATAGATTTCTGAAAAGTCAAAAACATGCAAAAGCAACAACTAGCTTTGGGCATGGGATTGCTAGGTTAATCTAGAAAAACAATAAAATTTCTATAAAAGGTGTTCAGAAGTGGTATCATAATAGCATGAAACAGTAAAAAAATTATAGATACGTTTGAGACGTATCAGCATCCCCAAGCTTAATCCCTGCTCACGCTCGAGTAGGTACATAATAAAACAAAGATAGTTTTTAATGTGGAAACCTAACATGTTCTTGGTCTGTAAGTGTTGTGAACTAAACATAAAAGTGATTCAAGGCAATATTCTATAATTAATAACAAGAGAATAGCATCAAAATGTGCAAATAAAATAAATCTTGCTTTTCATGGTTCAATGTCTTCATGTAAAACCAATCAATACTAGTATGTATCAAATTCATGGTTCCAAATGCTAAATTATTTATCACATCTAAACACCATATCATAACACAACCTAGAGCACCGGTCAAGTATCCAAATCCATGACTCCCCTTTTCAACTACTCAGCACTTTGCTTGGTGCCAATTCACCAAGATTAAATCTTCACACCTAAATGGAAAATAGAATGATGATAAAGGTTTTAAAACAAGTCAAAAACTAATAAAGTCTCGCACCAATGCAGCTCACCATTAGGTAATGGGGAGGCCATGCAATCGATATTGGTGTGAGGAGTAAGGATTGTTATGCAATGGATGCACTAGAGCTATACGTGTATGAAAGGTCTCCAATGATCTAGTGGGTGTGCATCCAACTTCCTTGCTCATGAAGACCTAAAGCATTTGAGGAAGCTCGTCATAGGAATATGCAAGAAAAGTTCTATCATTTAAAATTCACACTAGTGTAATCATGAAACATATAAAAACTCTATATATGTAATAATGGTGCTCTGAAGCATGAGTATGTATAAAGGATAGTAGTATGCCCCCTCTCTATTTTATTCTCTCTCTCTCTTTTCATATTTTCTTTTTATTTATTTTTTACCCTTTTCCTTTGGCTCTTTGGCTCGTTTTTCTTCTTTTTTTTCTGAAGTAGATGCACTGATATGGGGTTACCCGATCTTCTTGGAAGATATGCTTGACGAATGAATCAATTCCACCTCAAGGGTATGAAGGAAACCCTTGATCCCAGCCAACAACATTGTTGGGTAAAGGATAACTAGTGGAACCTGATGAGACCAAAGCCGAGTACTGCAAATGCAACAACCAGCAACAAGTATTCCCCCAACCACTCTTAGTTTCCAATCCACGCAACCTCGCACAAAGTTGGAAGCACGAACAGGTCGCTGCCTCAATAGTTACTATTGTAAAATCATAAAGTGAGTTTACCCTCTCACAAGGCAACATTACAAGAGCTAAGGAGGAAGTGAACTCTCAAACAAGATTTTGGTTGCACTCAGCTAACCTATTCTGAAATCAAACTGCCAAAGAGTTGTGGCTGAAGTGGGGAAAGGGGTATTTATACTAGGAAAAACCCTCATAGTTTAGGTGTGAAACTACTCCAAAAGATGGGCTCAAAGTCATGCTAACTAGCTCGACAAGGGAGCAAACTCATGGAGTCTCGTGCAACAATTAATGGTCTAGACAACTTGCATTGGAACTCTCATACCCTTTGATTCGGTACTCCAAATGTTGCACCATTTGATTTTTCCTGAAAGTAGGCTTCATATGTTGTCTAATTTGTACTCCCACATGTCCTGGATACTCATATATTTGCATGCATGGTGCATCAAGTTTTGGGACTAATTCTGGAACTACGCATGCAACAATAGATTGCTAGGATGGCTTACTATTCTTCTCGAGATGTAACTAGTTGGCCTTGTCACCAAAACATGCTTTACATCAGAGGTGAAACTTGTTCTCTTGAAACTTGGTGTATGGGCTTTATAACTTGTTTCTTTATGAGCTAAACTTGTTTCTCCATGTGCTGAAAGTTGTTGGTAGCCCTCAGCATTGTACCTAAGTAAAATCAGCACACAAGATTTAGGCAGTATAAGTACTCGTGGATAGTTGAATTATGATCAGCTAGGAGCGCATTCACCTCTTGTTCTATTTGTTTGGCATGGTTCCTTGTCATGGGACCCAAATAGGTCTTCTTTGTAGAAGCTTCATTTGATAGCTGAGATTTATGATGAGGAGAAGATGATAAACGAGGTGAATTGTAACGCCCCGTATGTAACTTGCCATATTTGTATTCCAACTCTTGCCATTTTAGGCTCTAAGTTATGATATTCCCTCGTGGTTGGGTTTTGTCTTCGTTTTTCTTTTGTCCATGTCATGCATTTCATATCATTTCACCATGTGCATCGCATTTGCATACGTGTTCGTATCATGCATCCGAACATTTTCCTCGTTGTCCGTTTTGCGATCCGGCACTCCTACGTCCTCCGGCGCCCCCTTTTGCCTCTTTTCGTGTGCGAGTGTTAAACATTCTCGGATTGGACCAAGATTTGCCAAGCGGCCTTGGCACACCACCGGTAGACCGCCTATCAAGTTTCGTGCCTTTTGGAATCCGTTTGATACTCCAACGGTTAACCGAGGAACCGTAAAGGCCTCATGTGTGTTGCAGCCCAACACCCCTCCAAAGTGTTGCAAAACCCATCCAAACCCCCTCCATCCTCTCGGCCATTCGATCACGATCGCATGGCCGAAAACTGCACTCCATTTGGACTCTCCTAGCTTCCCCTACCTATAAATATGTGCACTCATCCGAATTTTCGGGCGAAACCCTAGATCTCCCCCCTACTCGCGCCGTCGGACACGTCCGTCCGGGTCGGACGTGTCCGCGCCGCCGCCACCAGCGAATCGCCGTCTGCCACATCAACGGGTCGTGCCCCACTTCATCGCCTCCGCCGTCCGGCCCGTTCGGGCCCGCCGCCGGCCCCCACGGCCCAACTCCTCCACGCCGCCGCCCGCTCGGCTGCCCGCGAGCTCCCCTCGCCGCATCGCCTCCTTGCCCAGCTCCGGCCGCCGCCTCGCCACTGCGGCACG
>NC_041390.1:283865977-283868292 GCF_002162155.2 Triticum dicoccoides
CGCCGCTCCTTCCTCCGCCGCGCCACCGCGTCGTGCCGGCGACCACGCCGACCACCGCGCACCCTAGCTCCGGATCCGGCAAGTCCCACTCCGGCCACCGCCGTCCCCGATGTCTCCGGCAAGTTCCACTCCGGCCACCGCAACCTCCGATTCCGGCCATCCTCGGTTCCCGCATTGCCCAGATCTGGATCGGTTGCCCTAGGTTGACCCCGAAATATCTCTAAGTCATTTTTTTCTACATCCTGAAGCACTTTTCATCATGTCATAACTTCGCATCTGTAGCTCCGTTTTGTGCATGCAATATATCAAAATGTTCATCTGGATGTCCTCTTCATTTTGTTCCATTGCATCGTGCTTGTTTGAGTCCATCTTGATGCCCTAATGACTGTTGCAAGAGTGCTATAAAATGTTAGTCCCTGATTCTTATCAGTTTATGAGCATTTGTCATGTTTGCCATGATTATTGTGTGCTGGATATGAGAATGAGCTCTACATGTGTTTTGGGCTATGCCATGCCATATTTACAGGGGTGTATGCCATTTATTTTTGTGATCAATGTGGTGACTAGCACAAGCATGCAAAGTAGCTACCGTGATGTTGTTGATTTCAGGGACTTAGATTTTCACTGTCTTTTCCCTGATGTTATTTTTATGCCATGTATTCATGTTGCTACAGAGTGATCCATGCTTCTTTTGAGCATGTTCAGTAAGGATGATTTGGGAATATGGTTATGCTCTATCCATCCATGCCCATGTTTGCATTTATGGCTGCCCTAGCATGCCTCAATCTTGCTCTACTTTTGCTATAAAATGTTCCTGGCAGATTTTTTATGTGTTAATCAATTTTGCCAAGGTTGTTGTAGTTGATCCATGCATGCTATGAGATAGTTCTTGCCATGGTTAGCTTCTTGAACATTGTCTTCTTGCTGGTAGTATGCTTAGCTTGTCATGCCATGCCTTGAGTTGAGTGCATCGAGCTCGCAAACATGCCTTCGTAACTCTGTTTTTGCCATGACCAGTTTTCTGCTAAGTCTGAATCTGTTAACGAAACTTGCTATGTTTACATGGGTGCCATCATATCTTCTGATCCTTTTTGGCTTATGGTCAGTAAGTGACTTTTGTTATATGCTTTGAGTAGATTCATGCCATGCCTTTCTTTTCTATGTTCTGATCCTATAGCATGTTGTTATCTTGCTCTAAACATTGCTTCCTGGTGTTAATTCCTTGCATGTTGTTATTTTCTCTAAGTCTGTGAAGCTGATATCTTTTGCACTTTTGCCATGCTTGTTTGTACCTGCTCTTGTGTGATTTAGCCGTAGCTCAGTGTTCATCTTTTGTAAAGCATCTTGAGGAGATAAGTGCTATGTGCTTTGTTGCTATGTTAGAGTGTAGTAGCTTAGTTTCTTGTTGTATTTTAGATGGCATCGTGCTGTTAATCGCAGAATTGTGCCATTCTTGTTTTGCTTGCCATTTGCAAACCGTGCATCCGATTCCGGTGATCTTTACATCAACTTCGACCGAAATCAACTCATCTTTCCAGCGGCGCACTTGGTCTGCCAAGTTGAGGCCTAGTTCAATCTTTTCCTTTCGGAGCATGCATATGCATTGCATAGCACATCCCACATATCATGCCATGTTTTGCATCATGTTGCTTGCGCATTGCACCGTGGTCAATTGTGGTTTCCTTTGCTTGTGTTCTTGCCTTGGGTAGAGCCGGGAGATGAGTTCGTGATCGAGGAACCCGTTGAGTACGCTTACGAGGATCAAGCTTACATCAACTCGGAGAACTTTGCAGGCAAGATGACCATACCCTCGAAATCACTTCTATCTTTGCTTGCTAGTTGCTCGCCCTATTGCCATGTCGCGATACCTACCACTTGCTATATCATGCCTCCCATATTGCCATGTCAAACCTCTAACCCACCTTGTCCTAGCAAACCGTTGTTTGGCTATGTTACCGCTTTGCTCAGCCCCTCTTATAGCGTTGCTAGTTGCAGGTGATGATGGAGTTTGTTCCTTGTTTGGAACATGATATTTGTTGGGATATCATTACTATTATATCTTGTTTACTTTAATGCACCTTATACTTGGTAAAGGGTGGAAGGCTCGGCCTTATGCCTGGTGTTTTTTTCCACTCTTGTCGGCCTAGTTTCCGTCATACCGGTGTTATGTTCCTTGATTTTGCGTCCCTTACGCGGTTGGGTTATAATGGGAACCCGTTGACAGTTCACCTTGAATAAAACTCCTCCAGCAAGGCCCAACCTTGATTTTACCATTTGCCACCTAAGCCTTTTTCCCTTGGGTTCCGCGGACTCAA
>NC_041390.1:283868651-283985845 GCF_002162155.2 Triticum dicoccoides
ACTTGAGGTTTGGTTTTACTTGTAGGATGTATCATCCGGTGTGCCCTAAGAGCGAGATACGTGTGACTCCTATCGGGATTTGTCGGCACATCGAGCGGCTTTGCTGGTCTTGTTTTACCATTGTCGAAATGTCTTGTAATCGGGATTCCGAGTCTGATCGGGCCGTCCTGGGAGAAGGAATATCCTTTGTTGACCGTGAGAGCTTGTGATGGGCTAAGTTGGGACACCCCTGCAGGGTTTTGAACTTTCGAAAGCCGTGCCCGTGGTTATGGGCATATGGGAATTTGTTAATATCCGGCTGTAGAAAACCTGACACTTCATTTAATTAAAATGAATCAACAGCGTGTGTAGCCGTGATGGTCTCTTTTCGGCGGAGTCCGGGAAGAGAACACGGTCTCGTGTTATGCTTGAACGTAAGTAGTTCTAGGATCACTTCTTGATCTTATAGCTTCTCAACCGTGCTTTGCTTCTCTTCTCGCTCTCATTTGCGTAAGTTAGCCACCATATATGCTAGTGCTTGCTACAGCTCCACCTCACTACCTTTCCTACCCCATAAGCTTAAATAGTCTTGATCGCGAGGGTGTGAGATTGTTGAGTCCTCGTGACTCACATATTACTTCCAAAACCAGATGCAGGTGCCAATGATGCCAGTCCAGGGGATGTGACCGAACTCAAGTGGGAGTTTGACGAGGACTCAGGACGTTACTATGTTTCCTTTCCAGACGATCAGTAGTGGAGCCCAGTTGGGGTGATCGGGGATCTTATGCATTTGGGGTTTTCTTTATTTTCGTTCCGTAGTCGGATCTTGATTGTATTCTGAATGATGTAATGCTATATTTATGTATTGTGTGAAGTGGCGATTGTAAGCCAACTATTTATCTCTTTCTTATTCAGTACATGGGATGTGTAAAGATTACCCCTCTCGCGACATGCCTACTATGCGGCTATGCCTCTAAGTCGTGCTCCGACACGTGGGAGATATAGCCGCATCATAGGTGTTACATGAACCTATGATGTCCTCATCATCCTCCCCCTCTTCAAAAGGAGTCATCCTCGACTCTTGACTCCCTTGATCAAAGCATGGATATTGACCAACAATATTGAATGTGAACAATAGCTTGGCTCCCGTTTTCCTTCTCATATTTACCTTTGGTCTACGTAGATCATCATCCACATGCGTGCATAATAGTAATGGCAGTAGTAGCTTTGACGCCCTTAAAACAAATATTATGGAAACACTAGTATATGTGTTCACCTGATCGTCACCATGGCACAATAGTATTTGCATCGCATGAGTGCTCGTCATGATATATTTCTCATATTGGTGTTGTTGCATCTCAATATGGAAAGTGCTTCTCGTGTTGTTGTGATGTTTATAAATGAAGCTTACTGTTCTGCTGCAACCAAATAATCTTAATTGCCTAGGATGGTCCTCATCATCCTTCCTTCCTTTAAGAAAAATCGTCCTTGGTTTTTGATAACCTGCAGCAGCACTAAGGGAAACAAACAACATATATGTATGGTATATGAGGATGGCGGACCTTTTGTTGTTATCGAGATTTTGCACATTCCAAATTTCAGAAAAGTAATATTCATATGAACAAACCATCTTACTCGATAAGTCAACATAAGTTATGGGTTTGTAAAAATTGTCGCTCGTTTTGCAAATATAAGTTGGGGGCATAGTAGAACCATTAACATCATTCCTACTCCATGAAAAACATGTTGTGATCATTTCAAAGGCAAAATCAAAAGTATTTATGTGCAACACAACATATTTTACCAGCAAGAATGTCTCATATGATAGTTTAGATTTTTTCATAGTAAAGTCGTGCAAATCTGGAGAACAAAGTATTAGTATTGACCGCTCATCAACTCGGTTTGTGAGAAGTTTTGTGCATGCAAAACATGAACATATGGGGACAAACAAATGAGTGACACATTGACCATAAGCATATACTTTCTTATCATGTGACACAAACTTTTTCACATAAGAATGGTTGTTCGGATGATTATGTTTTAGTTCTGCAGGTCTATTGCAAGTAATGCATATTTTGTCCACAACAAACTTCCCACCAACACCATCATCTGCAATCAAATTAAAGTTAAAAGAGTCGGTGTAGGTTTTATATAGAGAGTACAAATGTGTGTTTTCAGAAATTTTCATGATAGGATAACTCAATTCAATAGATTGTGCAAGCATGGCACAATATAAGGAATGAACATGAGATATTCCATCAAGCATTTTATCATGCCTTACTAATTTCTCATTACCAAATGATAGGCAATCATGTGATCCAATGGTTTAGGCATAGTAGAACAAGCAACCATAGAAGCATTTTTGCAGTATGGTTATACTTATAATCATTATCTTGTTCTTTTGTAATTTTACTTCAATACCATCTTGATCCTATTGATCAAGCCATTGTTCCTCATGAGCACATGATGAATCAAGAACTCTAGTTTGCTTCTCTTTTGATTACTCAATGTTGTGGGAAAGTCTATCAGCATCGGATTGCTCTTCCCAAAACAAAACACGTACATTGCAAGGAATAGAAAGAGTTATGTTAGTTTCAGAATCCTCACATTTTGTATCAGCTAATTCTCACAGTTCCTTTTGTGTATCCCTTGAACTCCCATTTGTGGTGGGACTCTCAATGTCACTTCTAGCGGAATCACACCGTTCGATCTCAGATCCAAGGGCTGCCAGCAGCCCGTATCATGGTCGCGCCTACCACAACCGTCGCCTCGGTCGCACAGTTGTGCCCTTGGAGAACACGGTGCATTAGGCTATCCGATGTTGGCATGTCATACATAGTCATCACTTAGTCACTCATACAATAAGGTTGGCTATAAGAGTATTTTTTACTTCTCTGTATCTCTTTATTCGTAGTATTTATTGCATTTGCCAAGGAGTGACCTCTTCCAATGAAATAGTAGTCTAAAGTCATTAAAAGCATGCACACCCCACATCTTTTATTGGTTGATATGTCAAGAAATAAGAAACGATGTATGCACCGCGCCTAAGTGTTTTGGGGTTATTTGGTCTTCGTAAGATGACTTGCACACCTAGACGGAGGGAGTAATTAACTTGCCACATCAGACTTTATGCCTATGTGGCAGGCTTAGCACCTATACGAGCAAGTACAATAGTGGGCTATAAGCCCGCTTATATTGCATATGTGGAGGAAAGAGGCAAGGAAAAAGTGGAGGAGTGGGCTCTCATGCAAGAGCCAGCCTCTACGTGGTGGAGCATTGGGAGAGGCACCTGTATACCATGGAGGTGGTCAGGAATCGGGAGAATCACGCCGGCCGTAGCGCCGCAGTTAAAATGATAAAATGGCAAGTCAAATCACGGGGCCCCACATGTCCAGCAGTAACTCGCTGTCAAATCACACAGCCCTATGTTTGCAGCAGCCTAGTCCCTCATCTTCTCGCGTCTCTTTCGAACCGACTAGGCGGAACTGCCCTGCCCTCGACTTTTAAATAGTACAGTATACTAATTTTGTATCCATGGATTGCACCATGGAGCAAAGCCTCAAGAAAATGGAGGTACACATGTACGGAGTATACAGCACACCTTCGCATTCGTGTCCACCCCAGACGGTCGGTCGGTCTGGCACGCCGCTCTCCGAATGGAACACGCATCATATTGCGTTTGCACACACATGTGGGACTGCAATCGAGAACCGACCATAGGCACACTCGCCGGCCCCGCAAGTCTGGTGAGTTAATAGAAGAGAGAGACGAGCGATAGTACTAGAGAAGTGTTGTATAGACGGTGCCTGGACGATCCCTGCATGACACGGAAGATCAGTTCGTCCATGCATGTGACCAGACTCCAGCAGACACGCCTGGATTGGCTATCGTCTACATATCATGCAGGTTGTGTTGTACAGGGCTGTAACTCCGATGAGAAATCTAAAAAAGGTTTCTTGTCATCTCGCAATATTAGGTGTCATGTGCTTCGGATCACTACGAGGGTTAAACAACGACAAATGAGTTCCTCCAAGGCGTTGGTCATTGGGGGACACATGCACGAAGACTACTCGGCTGCCATCTAGGTCAAGCCGTCTATGTTAATTAGGACATCTATCGATGGGCCCCTTTTCTACAAGTTTATCTTTAATTTGAGCTTTGATCCTCATCTAGTTTGTACGCTGAGATTCATGTTGTCTCCTTTGGGCGGTGAGGTTATGGTTTCTTGTCACGTGGCATTTTTTCGTGTTATATGTTATAATCTCGTGCTTCAGATCAAAATGACGATAACTACACCTCTGGGGCACGTGCATGAAGACTTCTCGATAGTCATTGACGAGGTCAAGCCAGCTCCGGTAGACAAAAGAAAACTAGTACTCCACTATATAGGCAGGAGCCACCGCGCTTGCTTGCTAGTGTTTCTCTCTTCACACTATCTCGTCCTCTCCAGATCTAAACACGACAGCAGTGGCCACACTCTCTCTCTCTCTCTCTATGCTCACCGCTGGTCACAGATCCAGTCGGATCCTCTCCGTCGGGGAAGGTGAGAAGGTGCAACGTTCACGCAGTCGTCCTCGGCGACGGCTCTTACCCACTGTCGGCGCGTCCCGGTCACGTGCCTTGCCGTTCTCTCCCAAGCACCGCTGGCTAGGGAGGTCCTCCGAGCCCTTCTTCCTCGCTGCTATAGTGTGGGCAGATCCGGCCTCCCGCCGCCCACCTAGCGACATCCCAGCGACCCTCAGGTATAACTTCCTTCTAAACCGGACTTGCTCTACATCCTGAGCTCCTAACGTTGCTGCATTTGTATCTTTTACTATTTCCCAGGCCCCCTTGTAGATAGGATCGATCGGTTGTTCGAAAGCCACCTAAATTTTGACTGTTAAGAGGGAAAAGTAGTTCATGCACTCAAATTTAGTACTACTTGGTTCAAACAAGGAAGAAAGGGGGTGGGGGTGGGGGAAGATCTGTTACCTGAATCTAGGACTTGGTCGAAAGAGGAAATAATGGGGGCGAAAAGTAGCAGAGACTGGCTATCCAAATGGTCTCTTGGTCTAATAGGGAAATAAAGGGAAATGCAGTACAAACTCAATATAAACCCAATCTATTGGTTGAAAAAGGAAAGAAAGTGGGGACTGGGGGACAAGTCAACAGAGTAAGTCCAGCACTAGATTTGCTAGCCTCACACGGTATAAGGTGGCTATACCGAACAAAAATGGGACCAAACCAGATATCCTGTTCTGATGTTTGTTGCCACGAGCCACTCTTATGTAATGCCACTGGTAAAATGTAGCAGTCGCACTGTTAAAAATAAGGACACGTTAAACCAATGTTGTTTTCAATGTAATGCCTCCAGTAATATGAATCAATGGCACTTTTTTTCATATCCTGCTAAATTTCCCATTAAGATAAGTTGCTTCTTTTCATTCAAAATGCAACTGTCCTGGTCCACCTACTCTCCCGTGCCCAAATACCGACTCTGTAATAGCTGTTAATGTAATGTTGCTGGTAAAATGAAGCAATGGCACCATTAAAGTAATTTCGTATTTAACAGTTGTCATAGTTAATCCTAATGTCCACACTAATATCTAGCAATGTTGCTGCTTTAGAAATTGCTACTATCCTTGTAGGATTGCCATTCAGATAAGGAACATGCTTCTTTTCAGTTGATGTATGTTTCACACTTGTTTGTCACCCTCCTTTCCACCTTTTTTGTGTAAACAGAGACATACATTTCACGCTTGATCTTAGTTGGACTGCACAAATGATATCCAAATTATAGTTGAACATTCCATGAGCTTCACAACCAACCTTGATGTTGCTCAATTTTATTGCAACTAATGAAGAAGAAGCTCTGTGGGTCTCGTTTTCTGATGGAAATGGAACCGGGGGCTGAAGCCCTTTTCTTAAAAAATGAAGAAGAAACTGCTAGCTCATGGGACATTGCTTCATTTTAGGTGAACTACACCAAAAGGTTCCATGAATTGAATCATCCATGTTGGTGACTGGTGTCATCCCTTCTACGATGGCGTTGACTGCAGATAAGGTTCCCATCACGAGGTATGTGGATTTTTGGTCTGGCCGTTTGCCAAAGATCCTGCATGTTGAGTCTGCTCTTGTGCTACTGTTTTGGCACTGCCATGATAAAGCAGTAATGTTATTATTTTGCACCTTAATCTAGTGGCACTATTAATTTGAGGCAATGTTTTGGCACCGCTAGTGCCACTGATTTTTTTATATATTGAAAGAGGCGGTTTCCTCCGATTTCATTAAACATACCCTACCATAGAGAACCATTATCCGAAAACATCTCAGTGTGAACAGGCAGTTATGCAACTACTACTAGACCGGACTGAGTACTAGCAGGAGACAAGTTCGCCACATAAGCTAGGCAGGTAGGGGGACGCACCAGCTCGACCATGTTTGGATTACAACCCAAATGCTACCACAGAAACATCAGGGGGGAAGATAGAGTCATCTTCAGCATCCTAGTCTAAGCACCCCCAGCCTCCGTCCTTGCAACGCACGGTAAACCTCATTTGCCACCTGCTCGACCCTAGTGCCACTGATAAAATGAAGTAATAATACAGTTAAAATAGAGCGAGTGTCCTCTCTATCATTTCATTTCCAATGTATATAAAGAAAGTGCTTCTCTTTTTTAGTATATGTTTCATCAACTAGTCCCATTGTTAATGTTTAAGCGTTTTTGCAAACTGGGGTGCTTAATTTTAGTTGATCTGCAAAAAAAATAGAGATTGGAATGTCTCAAGGCCCCTCCTTGTACTACCGTTGTACACTGATGTTCATCACTGGCAGAAGGTGTATCGGGGAGACTTGGGTCGATTTCCAGTATGAGGTGTACCGTATGAGGCGTCGCAGGGCCCATCTCGCCCTCGCCGCATGACATACTATGATATTATCACAATATTTTCTTCTATTTATTAGTGTATGTTTCATCAACTAGTGCCACTATAATGTAATCACGCTTTTTCATTATCTATGCAAATAGGGTTATTCAGCTGCTTTTTGGTGGAACTGCACAAATTTACGGATGGAACCGGCATATATGCAGAGTGCGAGGTGCCAAGTAAAAATTACCGACACCAACCCTGCTCCATCTAAGCATTGGCATCCACCACCACCAGTTGGATGTGTGGCGCTCACTGTGGATGGATCTTTCTCGATAGCAAATCCTCTAACCAAATACTAGTAGCTTATATTGGCAGTTTTCTAGGGAGTACTCTTTTCTGAAAGAAGCACCAATCTAGTTTTCTTTATTTGTAAACAGTGTCACAACTTCGACCCAAAGGTCCAGAGCTATTTTAGGGTGATTGGCGTAATACTCAGAGACTGATTTTACGCATGATTTTTATTAGCTGTCACACTGATTGTAAGCATGATTTTTATTAGTGGTCACACTTATTGTAAGCATGAGCAGATGGAAGATTAGGTTAGTGTGAAGCTCACCTTAAACCCTACCGACGCCGTTGAAACGAGGCGAGCGTCGAGGGAACCGTGGAGAACGGCGGGGAAGGGGCGTCGCGCCATCCGGCCTCCTCTTGCGGTGGTAGAACGAATACTCATGTGGCTCCAGCTGGCTCTGCACCCTCACGAACGGCACACCATACTCCACTACAAAAAAAGACACATCCGTGGCATTTTGGGACGAACGAAAAAAATTATGTTATACATATGACACTTCTATGAAGATAATTGTGACAAAACCCGGTATCATCATAGATGTGGTGGGCACCTACTTTTATGACAAAAAATCATGACAGAAAATGGGCTTTTCGTCCTGGGCGGGCCGGAGAAGCAGCTGCATGACATTCTTTGAGCCGTCCATGACGGAAAAAACCATGGTAGAAGCGAGGGGGAGGAAAATTTCGGGGAGTTCCCGGATACGGTGGGAGGTCGGGGGCCGAGCGATGCGCGTTTCTCTCATACACGTATGCGCGTGTGTGCGAGGCGTTGGCTCTAACTGAACCCGAGCGAGGCGTTGGGCTCTAACTGAACCCAAGCGATTGCACTGCAGGCTACGCGTTACTGAACCCGAGCGATCGATCGATGGCTGTTAATTGAACCCGATTGAGTGATTCCTTCACTACTGTTGCTAACTGAAGCCGACCAATTGGATGAACAGTGAGCGTTGCGGGGGGGTTGGATGAACAGTGAGCGGTGGCGTTGCCTCTGGATGAACAGGACCCCGTGGTGTGGAGGGCTAGATGAATAGTAGACTGTGGAGGGGCGCCCGTGGAGGGGTGGTTGAACAGGAGCCCGTGGAGGCTGGAGGAGGCGACGTTAGCCCGTGGAGGCTGGAGGAGGTCGACCGTGGAGATGAACAGTATCCCGTGGAGTCCCGTTTTGCGGTACGCCACACCCCTCCCGATGAACAGGACCCCCGTTTCGACCGTAGGAGGTCCGCTTTGCGGTACGCCACACCCCTCCCGATGAACAGGACCCCCGTTTCGACCATAGGAGGTCCGTTTCGTCAGTTTTGCGGTACGCCACACCCCTCCTGATCAACAGGACCCCCGTTTCGACCGTAGGAGGTCCATTTCCTTTGTTTTGCGGTACGCCACACCCCTCCAGATCAATAGGACCCCGTTCCGAACGTAGGAGGTCCATTTCCTCTGTTGTGCGGTATGCCAAGCCCCGTTTCCATCGCATGTTCCGTCCAAGCCCTCCCGATGAACACGACCACGCATTCCGTTCCGACCCAGCCGGTTGGCTCCCACGCGTTCCGTTGCCTCCCGATGAACACGACGCATTACGTTGCCTCCCCATGAACACGACACATTTCGTTGCCTCCCCATGAACACGACGCATTCCGTTGCCTCCCCATGAACACGACGACGACGTTGTTTCTCCGTTCCGACCCAGCCATGTACACAAGCCCTGGCTGTACGTATGCGCGAGTAGGCGTTCGAGGCCCCGCCCGTATGTACACATATGTGGTCGTATTTTCTTTCTTGCACCCTGGCCGCTGTACGTACGTGTACATGCTACATGCGCGCCTCTACTATGACACGTACGCGCCTCTACTACGACACGTGTGCGCCTCTACATCCACCAGTATATGTGTACATACACGTTCGTGACCAGAATGACAACGCTACGTATGCTTCGACGAGGTGGGTCCCGACTGTCAGGCACTTCCTTGCATGCGAAGATGTAGCTGGTGGGTCCTAGCAGTCAGGGGGCGAATCGTTTTTTTTTTTGCCCGGACGCACTTCCTTGCGCGCGAAGATGTAGCTGGTGGGTCCCAGCAGTCAGGGGGAAACATTTTTTTCGCGAAATACAGTGGCCCGTCCGGTGGGTCCCAGCTGTCAGGTGGAGGAATCATTATTTTTCGTGTAATAAGGAGGCACTTCCTTGCTGTGGCCGTGGACCCAGCTGTCATCCTCTCCACGTACTGTCCACGTCCGATGGAAGTCGTTCCTTGACCACGTTGACCATGCCGTGCCGAGAGCACCAAGGCGGTGGACGACGGCGAGGCCTAGGAAGGGGACGACGGGGAGCCGGGGAAGACGCGGTAGTGGAAGCCCGCGCGGAGAGGAGTATGAGGGTTCACTGGTTCGGCTGCGGTGTGAGGCTGTCGTCGCTGCAGGGCCTGGCCAGCAGTGGGAATAGTAGGGGGCGATGAGGCCTCCGCGGCAGCACAGCCAGCCACGGGAGGCAGGAGCATGCGGCACGACGGGCACTGCTTTGGGCGGCTGGAGCAAGAAGACCAGAGGTTGAAGAAGCACTACGACTGTTGGATGGACATCGTACGGTCACTGGACCTAGAATCGTTCATATTGACTAAAGTTGACAAAGGCCCCCGTCCCAGTCAACTTAGTAGGCCCACAAGTCAGCCTCCCACCATGGTGGGTCCCAGCTAGCAGGGGGAGTATTCATTTTTTGTGCGTAATAAGGAGGCACTTCCAGTGGGTCCGAGCTCACAGCGGGGGAAACGTTTTTTCGCGAAATACACTGGCCCGTCCGGTGGGTCCCAGCAGTCAGGGGGAAACGTTTTTTTTTTCGAAATAAGGTGGCCCGTCCGATGGGTCCCTACTGTCAGGTGGAGAAATAATTATTTTGCGCGTAATAAGGAGGCACTTCCTTGCGGCTGCCTGGACCCAGCTGTCAGCCACTCCACGTACAGCACTCTTCCGATGGAAGTCGGTCGTTGACCATGTTGACCACGCCGCATCGAGAGCACTAGGGCGATGGTCTGGACGACGGCGAGGCCTAGGAAGGGGACGACACGGAGCCGGGGAAGACGCAACAGTGGAAGCCCGCACGGAGAGGAGTACAAGGGTTCACTGGTTCGGCTGCGGTGTGAGGTTGCCGTCGCCGCAGAATAATAGGGGGTGTGGGTGAGTAGAGGGATGGCCTGGCCAGCGGTGGGATTAGTATGGGGCGGTGAGGCCTCCGCGGCATCACAGCCGGCCACGGGAGGCAGGAGCACGCGACACGACCGGCGCTGCTTTGGGCAGCTGGAGCAAGAAGACCGGAGGTTGAAGAAGCACTACGGCCGTTGGATGGACATCGTACGATCACTGCAGCTACAATCGTTTATATTGACTAAGTTGACAAAGCCCTTGGTACACGTCAACTTAGTAGGCCCACAGCTCGGATTTGGCAGAGAACATATAGCCCATTTGCGATTGGTAAGAATGTACAACCCATTTTTTAATTCTAATGGAATTTACTACAGCCCATTCACAGTTTGTTAAAAGTACAACCCAACTTCTAGCTAGGACAACGATTAATAATTTCAAACAACCGCTCAAAACAGAATTCAAAAAAAATTCCCACATTTTGATGGGATCCGAAATATTTTTATCCAAAATTTCTAGTCAGGTTAAATATAATTTCAAAATAAAGTTGTATTACGTTAAAATCCAACAAAATATTGCGCGCGCAACAAGTAATGAAATTAAAAATTTCAAATTCCAAAAATAATATATTTTTCAAACTAATTACGTGTTTGGTGCATAGTAACTATCCAGTTATTATAATTACATCCCATTTATTATTTCTTAAAGTCCATTTTCTTGTTAAGCCTAATGCATACCTCCTAGGAAAGTTTGCATCCCAGCGGGGCGGAGAATAACAAGTTGACCCGGATATTGTGTACAACTGTCGGCCCAGTTGCATTGTTGATGTTGAAAAAAAGGCATGTGTAGTACAGTGCAACCTAACATGGTTACTCAGCCCACATTCAGCGATACCGGAAAGGCCCAAACAAGGCTTCTGTACAACTTTTTGAAGTCACTGAGCTCAATTAATAACTTAAGAAAAAAGTTAGATTATAGTGGAACCTAATTAAAAGTTGTCACGAGCAAATAAATAATTCAACGGGTCCCACTTGTGCGTGTGCGTGTGCGTGTGCGTGTGTGTGTGTGTGAGAGAGAGAGAGAGAGAGAGAGAGAGAAAGAGAGAGACCCATCGGTCGATGCTCGTAAATACATCTTTCAGCCATATGCATTGCTGATGCTCAGTAAAAACTTATATAGTTGACACAATCATATAGAACATCATAGCACACTGAACTTGCATACAAAAATTTCACGCAGGCAGCACAATCAGGATGGAAGCAGTGGATCGCTACGGGAAGGGCTATGTTGAAACCAACGAAGTCGTACATAACGGTTCATCGTCTTTATCAATGACAAGGAAATATCTTGAATGTTGTGCAAAAGAAAACAGACAGACAACACAATAAGTTCTGCTAGCACATTAAGTTGACGTACAGCCCTTTCTAAAAAAGGTTCAGGTACAAAATTAGAACAGGTCACAATCAAATGTACTGGCATATCAGTGCTTCACACCCATAGCTCGGATTTAACTAGTATCTGACAAGATTCAGTTGTTACCTCAAATTAGAGCACATCCAGGCAGCCAGCCCTGCCTCTTCTCCCAAAGAAGCAGTGGCCTCTACCGCGTGATGGAGTAGGCCATGTGCCATCCATCGTTCCAAGCAACACGGGGAAAGTCTGACGTTGACTCCTGTAATGGACGTCATCGATGGACCCTGGCACCAGCGGCGGCGGCAGGACTTCGATTGATGGATTGACCACTTCTTCGACATGCACGAACACTCGATACAGGTACATCCCCAACGTGGTCCGCGGAGGCCTTGGTGGCGACGAATAGTACAACCCCGGTTCCTGCACCGGTATCTCAACACCAATCACCTTCGATATGGTGGACGGCTTCTCCATCCATGCCATAACCATCAGAGCCCAGCTGTCTGGAGGAACAAACATACTTAAGAGCTCACCTCCAAGGTCGTTGATAAGCTTGTTCATGCACTCGCTGTTCCAAGCACGTCGAGGCATGCCGTGGAAGGTAAGATTTGTTAAAAACTCAAACTTAGAGGGCACCGAGCCCCATCCTGGGTGCCACCGATCAAAGCTCACCAGCGCGCCATCGCAGAACAAACGCCAGGAAGATTTGAACACACGACTGCAGTCGAAAGTTGTCCGGAACCTGATGAAGAAATCAGCCGGTGGCAGACAGACTTCGATGAGCAAGTCACTTATTTGGATGTCGTGCGCAATGCCAAGAGCTTTGACAAGGTCGTCCGGTGAGACGGGAGGCCGGTCGCCGTTGATGGTTACCATCAGCACTTTGTCAGGAAACTGGTCGTCAAGCGCCGCCATGCCACTGTTGAGCGACAACACGCAGCGACCGAAGGCCGGACGGACCTCAGGATCTCCGGCTCGGAGATCCGCATTGACCGGCGACATGATAGTGCGCTTGAATACAGGGAGTACAGGAGGGGGATTTGGGGGAACTGGAGTAGGAATCGAGATTCCAGAGGTGGGGGAGGGCGGGAGACTGGGGATGAAAAGGTACCATGAATTTCGAGCACGCGCCAATATGCTCTCGGCGCGCAAGCGCACGAAAATACCGGTGGCACCCACATGTCGGCCTAAGAGTCCTTATTCTTTCTTTTTTGGAGAGCCCGGCCTTTTTTTCAGGATCTTTTGAGAGCCCGGCCTGAGAGTCATAATTGACCTGTTTGGCATTGCATTACTACTCGGCCCATATTCAACGACACCTCACTGGCCCAAACAAGTGTACATCGTCGAAAAGACACTGAGCTCAAATTATATAACTTGAAAAAAGGAGATATACTCTGAACACTGGAGAATGGTGATGCCCTCATTTAGCCCACCAGTAGTTCGAGACAATAAACAGTTCGAAAGAACGATATATACAACATTCAAACACTGACTAGTGGCTACTACTGACATAAACAGCAAGACATGATAGTTCATAAGAAGTCTTGCTACACCACCAAAACGCACCCATGTGCAGCGCTCAGACTCTCATGATCCAGACGAGAATGACATTCTAAACAAAAGCAACTATTACATAGTAAGAGTGACATAGACGAGGATGACCAAATAACAAGGAATATGCATAACAAAAGAAAGAACTACCCATCCAGAACCAGCAGCAAAGACAACAAAGTCATTCGAAGAGATGATCCAACACCATCATAATTTGCAGCCCCACTTCAGCGACCAGTGATCCAGAGACACCAGTACTCCACCCTTTCGATGCAACAGCCCAATTACCTATCAACCTGAAGGCTTGAACCACATCACTGCATGTCGTAATTGAGACATCCAAGGATCAAAGTTAATCCGTATGCCTTTGTCATTCTCACCTTCTTTTGGCTGCAGGCTGTATCATTGACAATCAGGGGAGTTTGCTCCCGAACTCCTAGGGCTCGTCGTGTAGACACAGTTTTCCATAGCAAACAGAGACTCTCTGCCATCAAGGTCCTTGCCAACGGTGATCTCCTGGTTAATCGGATAATTGAGTCCGAGTAACAGAGAGTGTGAACCAAGGCTGTTTACCCGCCTCCAACTAAAAAATCCTAAAGGCCCCAACAAGCTGGTATCCTGCTCATAGACGTAACAGCCACTGTCCGAATACTCATGTATTACACGGTGCTTGTATACAGTGGGGTTTTTGCAATATAACTTTTCCGGCTCATGTGTCCGAATGATCATCAGTCTTTTGCCGTCGTCTGATCGAGCGAGGAACCAGTTGTGCTTCCCTATTTTTGGCAAAGGTGGTGTGATTACAAAGGGCAGTAACTGTAGGGACACTACATCATATCAAAAAGGACAGGCATTGTTAATGTAAGATCAGCATTGTTCAAAGTATGAGTAGGATAATGCAAGAAACAGCATTGATATGTCCATGTTGGAACTCGGAGGAAAATACAGGGAAATGTATACTGGGTTCGAAAATATAGAAGTGACATGCATGGTTATACTCATGTCATCTCGCAAACGATTCTTCACAGGAAACTACCATGTCATGCATGTTATGTAATCATGTTCTGTCCTCACAAACAAATTCTTCAAGGTAACTAACAGACCATGCATTGTTATATACTCGTGTTCTGTGGGCAAAAATTTTGTGAGGATATTATTCTAGCCATTGATTGCTGAAGGGCGAATATAGGTATGTACAGATGGTAAGCATTGCAGGATTTCACTACTTCCAAATATAGAGTTCTCCATATGCACATTTACTTCCCTAATGTATGGTTAGATGAAACCAACAGTGCGGTGCATGTTTCTACATCATGAAAATGAGGAAACTAACATGGCCATTGATACACACTCATATTCAGTAGTAGTATATAGATTACTGTAAAATAAGGATAATAGCCATATATTCCTAACCGTTTGATTATTCAGGGTACAAGTTGGTTGTAATGACATGGTCACAATCGCATGAATTAACTCATTCCAAATATAGCTGATTTACGGCGTCTCTAATACATTGCCATAGTTCTACTCAAATTCTGCTCAAACAGGGATATGCCAATCATCACAAAAAGTTCAAACAGTGTCATGGCGTCATCATTAACATGAGAAGGAAAAAACTTACACACGCCGTCCCAGCAATATGTGGTGCCATCTGCTTTGTCGATCACGTAGATGACGCCATTGTGTTCAATAGCATCACAGAAGTGTGTATCAGCTTTGACGATGATCCACTGCGAGCTGAGTTGTCTCCAGCTAAAGAAGGCACCGGCGTAAAGATAGGCGAGTCCGCGGTCGAACAAGGCAATTAGCTTGAAGTCTGCGTAATTCGCATGTCGTGTGGGCACTTGGCAGATTACAATCTTCTCCGTCCAACTGACGTAGTAATCTAGATGACTAGGACCGCGATGGTAATACTCTATATAATCCAACGGAGGAAGGATAATCTCATGGGAGGTCTGGAAGTTCACCAGCACCAACTTTTTATCGTCTTCTCTGAAGGCAGCCATCCAGTGGGAGTTCATGCCGACCCATTACATACCTGCCAAGAAGTTTTGGGCGATGGTGATCGGATCGATGTCGAGGGAAATGATGTACGGCGACCCACTACATACCTGCAAAGAAGTTTCGGCTAATGGAGATCGGATTGAAGTCGAGGGGCATCATACATGCCTTCGTATCATGGTGAGCCAATCTCGCAAGACCAGATAGCAGCAAGCAGGGTGTCTTGAAAAGCTTAGGCCTCGCTTCGACGATGGCAGTGCGCATGTCCCTCGAGCATGCAGCCAGTCGTAGGGCACTCAACATATCCATACATGAACAACAGAGGTCGAGGATGTCACTAGGGAGATTGCTCCAATCGCAGCTCATATGGATTCTGCGCGGTTCGCGTTCGGCCATGGTGGAGTTTGGAAGGGGGCTTGATATACAGGGGAGAAAGATGTCGGTGCTGGAGCAGCTAACGAGGGAATAGTGGTACTGGGGGAGGCGAGTGAGGCGACGGTACACGGGGGCACAGTGAGATGGAGACGGAGACGGCGACGGAGAAGGAGATGGAGATGGAGTGGTGCTATGGGAGCGGAGAGGGAGATGAGGCGAGGCACCAATGTGATGTACAGCGGCGGTGACAGACTGCACAGTGCACAGGGTGAGGCTGACTTTGGTAACCCGAACATGCCGCCTGGACTAGTGTCAGGCGCAGGGTGTTGTCACTTCACTGTGAGGACCGGATGAATAGTATTTTGACCATCAAGTGTACCACAGTTGTACTACTACTACTACTCCAGTATTGTATAGCGGAAATAGGTCTCCCATGCTAGCATGCCTGTTCACTTCATCGTTCAGGTATCATCCATATTGCGAGCAGAACCAAATTCTCGTGCATGCCCAATCAACGCCCTGCCGCGATGCATGCAATGGTCGTTCTGGTGCATCAAGGACGGCATGCAGATCGTTCCACACTTGAGAAGAGGAAAAATGGAAAGGTAGAACACGGCAGCAGAGGAAGAGAATGCTGGCTAATGAGGCTGGGAGGGGATCGAGCAGGAAGTTAATGCTCCACGCCTAAAGGTTTTGGGAAAACCTGATTTTCATAAGGTGACTTATACTCACCTAAACAGAGGGAGTATTCCTTAACCAGAGAATGTTGTGTCTCCCACTCACACGCTCAAAAAAAAACTATGACACATTTTTTATCTGTTTGCATAGGTCCCACCTATCAGGAAGGAGGGGCACGTACACGAACAAGTACGACTCATTAGTCTACCCGCATAGCCTTTTCATTTAGTCTACCTAGCCGTCGAATCAACTGCCTGCACGCCACTTCTCCCATTTACTTCTCCATCGAGAACCGACTCTCCTCGGCTTCTTCACCTCCCCTTCGTCTTCATTTGCATCCAAACCCCACTGCGTTCACATTGTTTTAACCTCTTTAAATAATCATCTACTACTTTAGTTAGACTAGCCATCTAATCCTAATTCTCCAGACCATAGCCCTCCGTTCTAGTGGTTCCAAATCGCGAAATAGATCGAGATGCAGGTTTTTAGCGTCCAACATGTCCTCGTCGAAGGCTCGATGCACATAGTTGCCACCGTCACCGTCCACCCAAGGGTTGTTCGGCAGTGGATCAACAACGTATCCAACTCCCTTGAAAAGGTAGAGACGAGGGTCATCGGACTCGACGCAGAGTACACGGAGCGTGCCCCTGGGAAGATCCAGCGCGCCGCCATCCTTCAGCTATGCCTCGAAGATGATGTTTTGGTGTACCACATCATACACTCGCCCTCCATACTAGGTGAGCTTCACGGTTTCTTGTCTCGGGAGGACGTATACTTCTGTGGGGCAGCCATCGAAGGGGACAAACAGAAGCTGGAGCCGTACAACCTTGATTTGAAAAGCATCGCTGACCTACAAACCAGAATCAAAATTCCTGTAGAAGATTGTGATAAACAGACACCATCCCTATTCGACGTAGCAAATTTTGTGCTCGGTACAAATCTTCAGAAGGGTGACGAGACGGTGGCATTAAGGTCGTCTGGATGGGAGAATTATCCCTTGACGTACGAGCAGATAAAATATGTTGCCCTCGATGCCCGTGTGAGTTTCGAGATAGCTGCAAGGTCCAAAGAGCTTGTTGCGAAGCCGTCTCCCACGGAGAATGAGAACAAGAAGAAGAAGGCTGCACCAGCAGGAGGGCATTATGGATGGATGAACTATTTCCTCTCTTGTAAAAAAAAGTATTCCCTCTTAGTGTATATTGATATAGATGGACTATTTCGATGGTGTGCATGTCTTTGGAACAGAGTAGTAGCGTGGTCTTAGTCTTGTTGCACCGAAGAGGTTAGCTTTGGGGATCCCTTGGGAACCCACGTGCTGGCTTTGTCCTTCTAGCACCAAAGAGGAAACTGCCCTCGCCTGCGCCCGCTGGCGGCCTCCTGGCTTCAGTCGTCATGGCTCACGTCATAACGCCTTGCGAGGTGGGTGCGAGCCTAGAGATGTCCGCTCCTCGGGAGGCAGCCTCGAGAGGTCGCTCCTTAGGAGGTCTTGATGTAGTTCGCCTCACGAGGTGGGGGCCCTCACGAGGGTCTTGCTCGTGAAGTCTCGATGTTGGGCCGCGCTGGGCCATTGGTGAAGCCACGCGTTGGGCCGTAGGCAGACGGGTCTGGGTACCCTGGTCCCAGAACCCTGACAGTAGCCCCCGGGCACACGGCGCGCTCGGCCTTGCTTAGGAGCGAAGGCGAAGAAGGAAGGGCAAAGCGACGTGGACCCCAACCGCCTGCGGGCCAGGCTTAACGCGTGGCGCATGATGGGGCATGGATGCCCCCACTTCCCCACGACGCCTCGGCAACCGCTCCGGCTGAACAAAAGCCTAGTGCATGTCGTGAGGCCATCATTGATCTCCTTGTTCCCCCGTCTCCCGGCTCCTTCTTGAGCAAGATTTCCACTTTCCTCACTGTGGACGAATCGGTCTCTCCTCCTGTAGCTCCATGGCCCCTTCGAGAAAGAAGAGCGTGGCGGCGACGGAGTCTCGAGCGGGGCCTGAGCCAGCCCTGGGCCGATCAAGATTGCTCAATCACAAGGGGCTCGAGAAGATTCTCCTGATGATCGCGTCGAGCTCTAACGAATGGAAAGGGGCAAGGGTCTGGCCTGCTTATCATCCCTGAGCAGAACTGGAGGCCACCACAGTCGCCTTCCACTTGCCTGCGATCTTCTCCGGCTTGCTCCCCCCATTCTCCGACTTCTTCAACGTCGTGCTCATGCACTACCAGGTGCACGCACTGCATCTAGACCCAAATTCCATCCTCCTTATCTCGGCCTTCGCCTTCCTATGCGGGGCCTTTGTGGGTATAAGTTGATAACCCACAAGTATAGGGGATCGCAACAGTTTTCGAGGATAGAGTATTCAACCCAAATTTATTGATTCGACACAAGGGAAGCCAAAGAATATTCTCAAGTATTAGCAGTTGAGTTGTTAATTCAACCACACCTGAAAGACTTAATATCTGCAGCAAAGTATTTAGTAGCAAAGTAGTATGGAAGTAACGATAACAGTGGCAAAACTAACAGTAGTAGTTTTATAGTAATCGTAACAGTGGCAACGGAAGAGTAACTAAGCAAAGATCAATATGTGAAAAGCTCGTAGGCAATGGATCAATGATGGATAATTATGTCGGATGTGATTCCTCATGCAACAGTTATAACATAGGGTGACACAGAACTAGCTTCAGTTCATCAATGTAATGTAGGCATGTATTCCGAATATAGTCATACATGCGTATGGAAAAGAATTTGCATGACATCTTTTGTCCTACCCTCCCGTGGCAGCGGGGTCCTATTGGAAACTAAGGGATATTAAGGCCTCCTTTTAATAGAGTACCAGACCAAAGCATTAACACTTAGTGAATACATGAACTCCTCAAATTACGGTCATCACCGGGAGTGGTCCCGATTATTGTCACTTCGGGGTTACCGGATCATAACACATAGTAGGTGACTATTGACTTGCAAGATATGATCAAGAACTCACATATATTCATGAAAACATAATAGGTTCAGATCTGAAATCATGGCACTCGGGCCCTAGTGACTAGAATTAAGCATAGCAAAGTCATAGCAACATCAGTCTTAGAACATAATGGATACTAGGGATCAAACCCCAACAAAAATAACTCGATTACATGGTAAATCTCATCCAACCCATCACTGTCCAGCAAGCCTACGATGGGATTACTCATGCACGGCGGTGAGCATCATGAATTTGGTGATGAAGGAAGGTTGATGACGATGGCGGCGGATTCCCCTCTGCGGAGCCCAAACGAACTCCAGATCAGCCCTCCCGATGAAGATTAGGGCTTGGCGGCGGCTCCGTATCGTAAAACGCGATGAATCCTTCTCTCTGATTTTTTTCTCCCCGAACGTGAATAAGTTGGAGTTGACGTCGGTGGAGTCTCAGGGGGCCCACGAGGCAGGGGGCGCCCTGCACCCTCGTGGACAGGGTGTGGGCCCCTGATGTTGATTCTTTCGCCAGTATTTTTTATTAATTCGAAAATGTGGCTTTGTGAATTTTCAAGTCATTCCGAGAACTTTTATTTCTGCACAAAAATAACACCATGGTAATTCTGCTGAAAACAGCGTCAGTCCGGGTTAGTTCCATTCAAATCATGCAAGTTAGAGTCCAAAAAAGGTCAAAAGTGTTTGGAAAAGTAGATACATTGGAGACGTATCAACTCCCCCAAGATTAAACCTTTGCTTGTCCTCAAGCAATTCAGTTGACAAACTGAAAGTGATAAAGAAAAAAATTACAAACTCTATTTGATCTTGTTGGAAATATGTAAAGCCAGCATTCAAGTTTTCAGCAAAGATTATGAACTAACCATATTCACAATAACATTTAGGTCTCATGTTTACTCATATCAATGGCATAATCAACTAGCAAGCAATAATAATTAATCTCGGGTGACAACACTTTCTCAAAACAATTATAACATGATATAACAAGATGGTATCTCGTTAGCCCTTTCTGAGACCGCAAAACATAAATGCAGAGCACCCCTGAAGATCAAGGACTGACTAGACATTGTAATTCATGGTAAAAGAGATCCAGTCACAGTCATACTCAATGTGAATTAATAGCAATGCATGCGAATGACAGTGGTGCTCTCCAACTGGTGCTTTTTAATAAAAGGATGATGACTCAACATAAAAGTAAATAGATAAGCCCTTCGCAGAGGGAAGCAGGGATTTGCAGAGGTGCCAGAGCTCTAGTTTTGAACCATGTTCAAGAATTCATCTGATTAACCAGTTAACTTGCCGATTAATCCCTACTCATAGGGTCCCCGAGTAGCCGATTACCCGGTAAATCATCCGATTAATTGATTAACTTGCCGATTAACTTGCCGATTAGCCTATTAATCCCCTACTCACCAGCCGACCGAGCAGCTACCAGTTAACGATTTCCTCAACAATGGTTTTGAAACAGAGATAAATAATATTTTGAGTGGTATACTTTCATTGTCAACAAAACAACCAAGAGATCTCGATATCTTCCATGCTACACACATTATAGGCGGTTCCCAAACAGAATGGTAAAGTTTATACTCCCCCGCCACCAACAAACATCAATCCATGAATTATCCGAAACAACGGGTGCCTCCAACTAACAACAATCCTGGGGGAGTTTTGTTTGCAGTTATTTTGATTTGAGCATGGGACTGGGCATCCCGGTTACCAGCCATTTTCTCGTGAGTGATGAGCGAAGTCCACTCATCATGAGAATAACCCACCAAGCATGGAAGATATAGATAGCCCTAGTTGATACATGAGCTATTCGAGCATACAAAACAGAATTTCATTTGAAAGTTTAGAGTTTGGCACATACAAATTTACTTGGAACGGCAGGTAGATACCGCTTATAGGAAGGTATGGTGGACTCATGAGGAATAACTTTGGGGTTTATGGAAGTGGATGCACAAGTAGTATTCCCGCTTAGTACAAATGAAGGCTAGAAAGACTGGGAAGCGACCAACTAGAGAGCGACAACAGACATGAACATGCATTAAGATTGATCAACAATGAGTGCAAGCATGAGTAGGATATAAATCACCATGAACATAAATATCGTGAAGGCTATGTTGATTTTGTTTCAACTACATGCATGAACATGTGCCAAGTCAAGCCACTCAAATTTCGTTCAAAGAAGGATACCACCCTATCATACCACATCATAACCACTTTAATAGAGTGTGGGCACGCAAGGTAAACCATTATAAACTCCTAGCTAATTAAGCATGGCATGGGCAACTGTAATCTCTAATTGTCATTGCAAACATGTTTCATTCATAATAGGCTGAATCAGGAACAATGAACTAATCATATTTATAAGAACAAGATAGGTCAAGTTCATACCAGCTTTTCTCATCTCAATCAATCCATCATATATCGTCACTATTGCCTTTCACTCGCACGACCGAACGGTGTGGATAATAATAATAGTGCACGTGCATTGGACTAAGCTGGAATCTACAAGTATTTAATACAAGGGAGAATACAAGGTAATATGGGCTCTTGGTTAAATCAACAATAATGCATATGAGAGCCACTCAACATTTTCATCATGGTCTTCTCCTCTCGACCCCCAAAGGATAAGAAAAGAAATAAAACTATTTACACGGGAAAGCTCCCAACAAGCAAAAGAAGAATGAGAAATATTTTTGGGTTTTCTTTTAATTACTACTACTACAGGCATGGAAAGTAAACTGGCTAAAAGCTACAACTAATTTTTTTGGTTTTTCTTAAGGTTTTTCATAGACACAAGAAGAAGGCTTAGAAAATAAAATAAACTAGCATGGGTAGTATAATGAAAAAATATGAGCATCGACAACTGGCATGAGTGTGTGAACATGAATGTAATGTCGGTGTGAACATGAATGTAATGTATGAGCACCGACAACTGGCAGGGGGCGCGCCCCAGGGGGGTGAGCGCTCCCTGCACCCTCGTGGCCCAATGGTGGGGCCCTTGGTGTGTTCCGAGTGCCAATAATTCTTAAATATTCTACAAAAAATCATATTTCAATTTCAGGACATTTGGAGAACTTTTATTTTCGAAGTATTTTTATTGCAAGGATAATTCAAAAAACAGACAGAAAATATTATTTTTGCTTTATTTAATCTAAATAACAGAATGTGAAAGGATGGTACAGAGAGTTGTGCTTTCTAACTTCATCCATCTCATGCTCATCAAAAGGAATCCACTAACAAGGTTGATCAAGTCTTGTTAACAAACTCTTTCCGAATTGCATGAAACCGGAAATTTTTCGAATAACACTAGGTTACCTCAACGGGGATATGCATGTCCCCACAATAAGAATATCATATTTTCTTCTTGACAGTAGGAAGAGGGAATTCAAAACCTCTAATAGTAATCGTTGAAATTTTTCCAATAGAATTAATATTGTGGATTTGAGGTTGTTTCCTCGGAAAGTGTACCATGTGCTCATTACCATTAACATGAAAAGTGGCATTGTCTTCGTTGCAATCAATAACATCCCCTGTAGTATTCAAAAAGGGTCTACCAAGGATAATCGACATATTATCGTCCTCGAGAATATTAAGAATAATAAAGCCCGTTAAAATAGTAATGTTTGCAACCACAACAGGCACATTCTCACAGATACCAACAGGTATAGCAGTTGATTTATCAGTCATTTGCAAAGATATTTCAGTAGGTGTCAACTTATTCAAATCAAGTCTATGATATAAAGAGAGAGGCATACCACTAACACCGGCTCCAAGATCACATAAAGCAGTTTTAACATAGTTTCTTTTAATGGAGCATGGTATAGTTGGTACTCCTGGATCTCTTAGTTTCTTAGGTATTCCACCTTTAAAAGTATAATTGGGAAGCATGGTGAAAATTTCAGCTTCTAGTATCTTTCTTTTATTTGTAGCAATATCTTTCATATACTTAGCACAAGGATTCATTTTAAGCGTATCAGTCAAACGCATACGCAAAAGATAGGTCTAATCATTTCAGCAAAGCGCTCAAAATCCTCATCATCCTTTTTCTTGGATGGTTTGGGAGGAAAGGCATGGGTTTCTGAACCCATGGTTCTCTTTCTTTACCGTGCTTCCTAGCAACAAAGTCTTTCTTATCATAACGTTGATTCTTTGATTGTGGGTTATCAATATCAACAGCAGGTTCAATATCTACATCATTGTTATTGCTAGGTTGAGCATCAACATGAACATCATCATTAACATTATCACTAAGTTCATGTTCATTACCAGATTGTGTTTCAGCATCAGAAATACAAATATCATTGGGATTCTCAGATGTGTCAACAACAGGTTCACTAGAAGCATGCAAAGTCCTATCATTTTTCTTTTTCTTCTTAGAAGGAGTAGGTGCGTCAACATTAGTTCTCTGAGAATCTTGCACGACTCTCTTAGGGTGTCCCTCGGGATACAAAGGTTCCTGAGTCATTTTACCCCCTCTAGTCACAACTCTAACAGCATTATCATTTTAATTATTATTTAATTCATTAAGCAAATCATCTTGTGCTTTAAGCACTTGTTCTACCTGAGTGGTAACCATAGAAGCATGTTTACTAATAAGTTTAAGGTCATTTTTAACTATAGACATATAATCACTCAAGTGTTCAATCATATAAGCATTACGTTTCAATTTTCTACCAACATAATCATTGAAGTTTTCTTATTTAACAATAAAATTATCAAACTCATCCAAGCATTGGCTAGCAGACTTATTACGAGGAATATCACTTTCATCAAATATATATAGAGAATTTATCTTTACTACCTGTGTCAGATTATTAAGACCATGTATTTCTTTAACAGGTAGTAAATTCTTAACACCTTCAGCTTTAGTGCCCTTTTCTTTCATAGATTTCTTTGCCTCTTGCATATCTTCAGGATTGAGAAATAGAATACCCCTTTTCTTCGGAGTTGGCTTAGGAGTTGGTTCAGCAAGTGTCCAATCATTATCATTACTCAATATATTATTCAATAACAATTCAGCTTACTCAACAGTTCTTTCCCTGAAAACACAATCATCACAACTATCCAGGTGGTCTCCAAAAGCATCGGTTAGTCCATTATAAAAGATAAAGTATTTCATTTTTCTTGAGAAGATGATCAGGCAAAGCATTAAGTAATCGGAGAAGCCTCCCCTAAGCTTGTGGGAGACTCTCTTCTTTAATTTGCACAAAATTATATATTTTCCTTAATGCAGCTTGTTTCTTATGAGCAGGGAAATATTTAGCAGAGAAGTAATAAATCATATCCTGGGGACCACACACATAACCAGGAGCAAGAGAATTAAACCATGTTTTAGCATCACCCTTTAATGAGAACGGAAATAACTTAAGGATATAGTAGTAACGTTTTTTTCCTCATGCATGAATAGGGTGGCTATATCATTCAATTTAGTAAGATGTGCCACAACAGTTTCAGATTCATAGCCATAAAAAGGATCATATTTAACCAAAGTAATTAACTCGGGATCGACGGAGAAATCATAATCCTTATCAGAAATACAGGTAGGTGAAGTAGCAAAAGCAGGGTCATATTTCATTCTAGCATTCAAAGACTTTTCTTTCAGCTTAGCTAACAGTTTCTTAAGATCATATCTATCTTTGCAAGCAAAAAGGTCTCTAGCAGTTTTCTTCATCCATAACATAACCCTCAGGCACATCAGGCAATTCATATCTAGAGGGAGAATCTTCATCATCACTTTCATGAAAATTATCTGTTTCAATAATTTCATTCTCCCTAACCCTAGCAAGTTGTTCATTCAGAAATTCACCTAATGGCATAGTATTATCAAGCATAGAAGTAGTTTCATCATAAGCATCATGCATAGCAGAAGTGGCATCATCAATAACATGAGACATATCAGAATCAATAGCAGGAGTAGGTGTCACAAGTTTACTCAAAATAGAAGGAGAATCAAGTGCAGAGCTAGATGGCAGTTCCTTACCTCCCCTCGTAGTTGAGGGAAAAATCTTGGTTCTTTCATCTTTCAAGTTCCTCATAGTGATCAACAGATATAAATCCCAAGTGACTCAAAGAATAGAGTTATGCTCCCTGACAACGGCGTCAGAGAGTAGTCTTGATAACCTACAAGTATAGGGGATCGCAACAGTTTTCGAGGGTAGAGTATTCAACCCAAATTTTTTGATTCAACACAAGGGGAGCCAAAGAGTACTCTTAATTATTAGCAGTTGAGTTGTCAATTCAACCACACCTGAAAGACTTAATATCTGTAGCAAAAAAATTAGTAGCAAAGTAGTATGAAAGTAACGATAACGGTGGCAAAAGTAACAGTAGTAGTTTTTGTTGCAATCGTAACAGTGGCAACGGAAAAGTAACTAAGGAAAGATCAATATGTGAAAAGCTCGTAGGGAATGGATCAATGATGGATAATTATGTCGGATGTGATTCCTCCTGCAACAGTTATAACATAGGATGACACAGAACTAGCTCCAGTTCATCAAGTAATGTAGGCATGTATTCCGAATATAGTAATACGTGCTTATGGAAAAGAATTGGCATGACATCTTTTGTCCTACCCTCCCGTGGCAGCGGGGTCCTATTGGAAACTAAGGGATATTAAGGCCTCCTTTTAATAGAATACCGGACCAAAGCATTAACACTTAGTGAATACATGAACTCCTCAAATTACGGTCATCACCGGGAATGGTCCTGATTATTTTCACTTCGGGGTTACCGTATCATAACACATAGTAGGTGACTATTGACTTGCAAGATAGGATCAAGAACTCACATATATTCATGAAAACATAATAGGTTCAGATCTGAAATCATGGCACTCGGGCCCTAGTGACTAGCATTAAGCATAGCAAAGTCATAGCAACATCAATCTTAGAACATAATGGATACTAGGGATCAAACTCTAACAAAATTAACTCGATTACATGGTAAATCTCATCCAACCCATCACCGTCCAGCAAGCCTATGATGGGATTACTCACGCATGGCGGTGAGCATCATGAAATTGGTGATGGAGAAAGGTTGATGATGACGATGGCGACGGATTGCCCTCTACAGAGCCCCGAACGGACTCCGGGTCAGCCCTCCCGATGGAGATTAGGGCATGGCGGCGGCTCCGTATCGTAAAACGCGATGAATTCTTCTCTCTGGTTTGTTTTCTCTCCGAACGTGAATATATAGAGTTGAAGTTGACGTCGGTGGAGTCTCAGGGGGCCCACGAGGCAGGGGGCGCGCCCTAGGGGGGCGCCCTGCACCCTCGTGGACAGGGTGTGGGCCCCCTGATGCTGATTCTTTCGCTAGTATTTTTTTATTAATTCCAAAACGTGTCTCCGTGAATTTTTAGGTCATTCCGAGAATTTTTATTTCTGCACAAAAATAACACCATGGTAATTCTGCTGAAAACAGCGTCAGTCCGGGTTAGTTCCATTCAAATCATGCAAGTTAGAGTCCAAAACAAGGTCAAAAATGTTTGGAAAAGTAGATACGTTGGAGACGTATCATAACTCCCTTAGTGGATCTGCTCCACCACTTCTTCTTCTTGTGGTCGACCGCCGCTGACCAATGCTCCGGATGTGTGTCGCTCCAAGCCGTGGCCTCGAAGGCGGGTGATGGCATCGACATGGGGATCAATCATGAAGCCGAGAGCTTCTAGTGGCAGTGGGTGTATGTGGACGCGGCTCAATCCAGCCCTCTTCTGCAGATCCCCACATCTCTGGCGGTGGTAAGCTCCAAATGGGCACACGAGAGGCTCACTGACCCGAGGCTGAAGCAGGTCATGGAGAGGATGGCAGGCTTGAGGGAGGCAGGAGTGACGAGGACGATGGTGGTGAAGGAATTTCTCCGTCGGCGCATCACTCCTCTTCTGTGCCATTCTCGCCCCATGTAGGCCTTGACCCGTTCAGAAGATATGATGCGCCTCCGGTCAGGCCACCTGTCCCCCGATATGTTGGACGAGATATCCCGAGTTCTGACTGGTCGAGTGCCAGGCAAGCTCCACGAGAAAGGGCATCCCCTGTACAACTACACCAACAGGGTGGCCCTCGCGGAGAGGATGTCGCGCTTTGACCAGTGGGGGTTGGTCCCCGAGGACCAGGTGGGGCCTCGAAACAACCCCTTCTTGGCAATTCCAGGCCCTATGGGCTCCGCGGTTAGAGCGCCATTGGTGACGGCGGAGGGGCGTGCCGAACCACCCACTACGTAGCGGCCCGCCCATGTGCTTACGAACGACGGTGGCGTCGTCCCGCCCAAGGGCGTGGCCACCGCCTCAAACATGGGGAGCCACGTGTCGAACTCAAGGGTGCCAACTCCGGGCCTCGTCCCTCTCGGAGCAGGGGGCGGCCGGAAGACTGTGTCGGCTCGCCATCGCAGGCCCTAAAGAGGAGGAAGTGGGTCGCCACGGACGAGTAAGTGCCCTGCTCTCCCTGATTCTTGCCTGGCAAGCTTCTCCAAGTTCTTGCTTCTCAGGTCTTCTTCAGGCGGAGAAGCGAGGGCGCCCCCACCGCCTCCTCCCAGGGATGCGGGGCAAGCGGCGGCAACGCGTTCCTTGGGCCTTGCGGCCGAGTCCATGCGTGCGGTGACGGTTGCAACTTCCTTGAGGCGACCTCTAGCGGGCCTCCGCGCTGTATCCCCGGCGCCCTCCATCGAGACCGGCGTCAAGCTTGCAAGGGCGATGCCACAACTCATCCCGCCGACTCCTGCCGGTGGCCGAATCCACTGCGGGTCGACGGCCCCCACGGATTGGGTGTCAAGCCTGCACAAGGCTACGCCCCGGGTAGGGGAATCAGATAGGGGATCAGCCTGCCCCCGGTCCCCGGCGAGCACGCCGGACCTTCCGTGCCTCCACCGTGGACGGGAGCATGGGAGAGGCCCAGGCCGGGCGTTGGAGCTCGCAAGCACCCGTGGCGTCGTCAGGCACGACCTTCTCCGGGACGCGAGGGGCGCACTAAACCGGCTCGAAACGGAGCTTCGCGACGTCGACTCGTGTCTTGAGGCCAAGCACTTGCGCCTAGCGCACGGGTGGCACCAGCTTGAAGTCGTCGTCAGCCTTAGTCACCTGCAGCACGAGTCTGCTCGCTCGAAGGACGAGATGTCCTCCGTCGTAGCGAAAGAGGCCCGCGACCGCGCCTTCGAGGAGGCCGAGGTCGTGAAAATCCGTGAGCGTGAGTTCCTGGACTCAATCGTCGTCCTGGAGCGGAAGGGTCGTCGGTGCGAGAACTGAGGCTCCACGCTCTTGAAGATGCATTGGCGCTAGTGGCGTCCGAGCAAAGCCTGAAGCACGAGCGGCTAAAGGTGATGGAGCGCCAAGTAATAGATGTCGAAGCTTCACTTGCCCAGCGCGAAGGAGAGGTTAGTGCCTCCTTGGCCTCCTCGGAGGCGATGGTTCAAGCGAAGATCGAAGAGGAGACCGCGAGGGCCCGTCGGGCGCTTGTCAAGGACCACCACCAGAAGCTCAAGCTTCAGGAGACCCATTTCTGCGCTCGTCGTGGAGAATTAAAGGACGAGATCGTTAGCCTCAAGAAGAAGCTAGCCGAGGCAGACAAGCTCTAGAAGACCGCACTGGACGCCCAAGCCGCGGCCGAAGCCGAGTTGGCATCCCTTTATCAGCAAGTGGGGGATGTCACTTCCCTCATGGAGCGGGCAGCTGACGAGGCGAACCAGGCTCGGGGGTTGCAGCACACGCGCTCCGAGATGTTCTAAGACCTCGAGCGGAGGGCTCGCCGTGCCCTAAACTCCATCTGTAAGGAGAGTGTCTCCAGCCCGCTCGTGCCCGATGACGCAAGCTACGTCGCCTTCTTCACTAGGATCGTGGAGCGGGTCGAGGGAGGTGCGAAGAAGGTGGGCAAGCTCGTGGAAGAGGAAATCTGCGACCTCCTTGTGCAGGCGTCGATGCGCATCTTTGGTCATCTCCTTCGTTCCGACCCCGACTTCAACTTCGAGGCCGTGATAGCCCCCGTGCCTAGGGTGATTCGCGACGCCCTGGGGGAGAGGGTGGAGGACCATGTGGATGTTCTGATTGCATGGTTTGCCCCTGACAGCCACGAAGACCAGCACGAAGCAGAGGGGCATGGGACTGACGAAAGCGATGATGACGACATGTCTCCTTAGGCCGTCTTCCTTCTGTTTACCTGTTGACACTTGTGTATGGCCCCACGGGGATGTAAAGGGTGTTGACGGAAACTCCTTAATGATGTACCGAACCGTATTTGTGCCTTCCTAGGCTGCTTTTCCTTTATGCTTATTCTGTGTTCATAGCCCCGAGCGAGGGTTGATCGTCACTAGTATGTCGGGTTGCGATGCCCGGGCAAGGCCAAGAGATGAGCACCCCTGAGGAGAGAGGCTGAGGGCAACACGCGCCTGCTGGCTCGCTCATGAGCGCCGCATGAGGGCTTAGATACCAGAGTCCTGGTGAGGTGGTGTGCACAGGGGTAGACCCGTGGCCGTTGCTGCCTAGGTCCTTAATGCCACTGGGGCTGGCCCAAGCGCAAGCACCATGGCAAGCCCCCGCTCGCGGGACGCTCAGGAGGGGGACATTGGGCAGTCGTTGCTACTTTTTTGGAAGAAATCCAAGAAAGGAAACACCGCAAGGATAAAACACCAACCCTTCTCTGAGCAAATACACAAAAACTTCGAGCTTTATTCAGGGAAATCACAAACTCGGTTTTTACAAGCAAAAAAGGGAAAAGTTGTCGTGTCTGGCGCCTACACTCGTCTTCCCACCAGCACGGAGCATGGGGCCTCCACTTGGGCGTGGGCATAGTCGTTGTTCAACCGTCCGCCAGCGCGGAGCATGGGGCTTCCAGTTGGGCGTGGGGGAGAGTTCCCACGAGGTCGTGGAACGGTGCACCGGAAGACTCCGGGGCGTGTACAGACCACCTCATTATTATGTGAGAATGTCACGGGTAGAACTTGTGGAGGTGATGGATGTTTCAGTCGTTCTGCACGGGGACCCCGTCCTCCATCTCCAGGTGCGCGGTGCCTGGCCTGGAGACGTGGGCAACCCTGAACGGGCTTTCCCACATGGGCGAGAGCTTATGAAGGCCCTCCCTGAAGAGGACCCGCCTCAGGACGAGGTCTCCAAACTCAAGAGTCTAAGGGCGGATGTTGCGGCTATGGTAACGCCGCAAGGCCTGCTGGTACCTCGCGGCGCGGAGGGAGGCCTGACGGTGGGCCTCCTCGCCGAGCACAAGATCAGTTCCCCGCGAGGCACCATGGCGTGTTTCGTCAAATGCCAAGACTCGTGGGGAACCATGCTTGATCTCAGAAGGGAGGACGACCTCCGCCCCTAATGTCGCTTGAACTACGTCGGTATTTCTCCAAAAAGGAAGGGAAGATGCAACACAGCTACGGTAGGTATTTTCCTCAGTTATGAAATCAAGGTATCAATCCAGTGGGAGAACCAAGCAACAGTATATAAATGGTACCTGCCCACAAAGAACAAATACTTGTAACCCGACGCGTAAGAGGGGTTGCCAATCCCTTTACGGTAAAAAGATAGATAGATTTATGGTAGATTAGATAAATAACTCTTGATAAAACGTGAAATAAAATAAGTAATAAAAAAGTGCAGCAATGTATTTTTGGGTTTTTTAAATAATAAATAGGTCATTTGCAGAGGAAAGTAGGAATTTATAGAGGTGCCAGAGCGTAAAGCTTAAATTGGGAGATAAAACTTTTTAAGAGGCATATTTTTCCCGTCAAGGAAAAATGACCGAGAAATTCCCAATACTTTCCATACTAGATATATCATAGATGGTTCCTAAACAGAAAATATAAATTTATTTCTTTTTCCACCATTCTTTCACAATCCATGGGTTAGCCGTATCCACGAGTGTTTCTCATACCAACACTTTTAAAGGAATTTATTGTTTAACAACATAGAATAAAAAATTCATTTCTAGGCTAGTCATCCCTATTACCATCATACTCTCGTGCAATGACAAGTGAATAAACACTCATACTGAGAATAACACATCTAGCATGAAAAATATTACCCAACTCCTACCACTTCATAAGCGATACGAGCACACAAAAAGGAAGTTTTATTTAAAAAATTAGAGATGCACATACAAAGCTTAGAACGGCACGAAAATACCGCATATAGGTAGGTATGATGGACTCATATGACAAAACTGAGTTTAAAGATTTTGAATGCACAAGTAGTATTTCTACTTAGTATAAGTGGAGGCTAGCAAATAGATTAAGAAGCAACCAACCAAAAAACGAAAAATTAAATAGACAAGCATTAAGCATAATTAACACATAATAATGCACCACAAGTAGTATTTTCATCATAACAATTCTAGTATTTTGACCATGAAAATTATTTTTGTATGAACCACGACAAATTGTAGTGCATGCATCGTGGTAAATTTCAGTAATTCATCATAGCAATTTTAGTTTCTGTTACATGGAAAATTTGAGTCATCGACCTTGCATTTTTAAAGTAATTGACAACAGATTTCTTTTTAGTTGTGAACCATGTCAAAATTATTTCATGGATCATGACAAATTTTAGTAATTCACCATCACAAGTTTAGTTTCTTAATTCCCTTTTCTATAACATGTCAAAATTTATTTTAAATGTAGAATAAAAAATTAATTGAAACATATCATAACAACTTTGATGGCATAACACCATGAAATTTATGTGCAATGAACATGGCAACTTTCAACCCCAAAAAATCATCAAAGCATATCGATATGAAATCTAGTTTCAAAGATCTCGTCGCGACGAATTTAATGTTAAAAATGGTTTTTCAATCGGACTTTCCATTTAAAAGATAAAAAAATAAAAACCCAAAAGATTCCCATTGACATCATTAGTTTTGTCATTCCAAAAGATTTTCACTGACACCATCAGTTTCGTCATTTATACATGCATGCGGTGACATGGCATAATGTATACTAACGGGGCGGGCGTTTGGTCCGGGGGTCCTCGTGCCACATGTGTGGCAGATATCAGCATCCCAAAAATAAAGCCTCCAGATTCCTTTCAAAAGCAAAAACAGAAAATCTAGGCCTGCCGGTGAGCTACACGGAATCTTCTAGTGCCTCGCTTGCAAGCAATATCAAACGAGACAACACCACCTAATGAAAGAGAATTGGTGTTAGCTCCACGCCACAGCTTGTGCTGAAACAATGGATTCCGTAATCATGTGATCCGTATGATTAGGTGCTCAAAATAGGTGTCAGCGGCTCCAGGACACCGCTGCCACCATTGAGAACTATAACTTTGCCTTCTGAATCAACATCTACGATAGCGGAATCACCTTCTTTGACCTCGCCAGCCAGCATCTTTTCTGCCAGGCTGTCTTCCAACAGCCTCATGATAGCGCGCCGCAGTGGCCTGGCACCGTAGCTTGGGTTGTAGCCGTCATCCACCACCCTATCTCTGAATCTTTCAGTCACTTGAAGGT
Source organism: Triticum dicoccoides (assembly GCF_002162155.2). Lineage (NCBI taxonomy): Eukaryota > Viridiplantae > Streptophyta > Magnoliopsida > Poales > Poaceae > Triticum > Triticum dicoccoides. The sequence continues at coordinate 283,901,360 of NC_041390.1, forward strand.
CGATTTCCTTTACCTTCAGCCTGTCAAACACTTCTTTCAGCATAATGTCTGCAATTTCCTTCACCTCCAGCTTTGTCAGCTGGCGGAAAACAATCATCTCATCCAATCTGTTCAAGAACTCAGGCCGGAAGTACTGCTTTAGCTCCTCAGTCACCAGGCTCTTAATCCTGTTGTAGCTGGTGTCCTTCTCATCATAGTCAAGGTCAAATCCGATCTTGCGGCCTCCCTTCTCAATGACACTGCTTCCAACATTAGATGTCATGATCAACAGCGTATTCTTGAAATCAACAGTCCGCCCCTTGCTGTCAGTCAATCTTCCATCTTCCAGTATTTGAAGCATCATGTTGAAGACGTCTGGATGTGCCTTTTCGATCTCATCAAAGAGAACTACTGTGTAAGGGCGACGACGAACTGCTTCAGTTAATTGACCACCCTCAGTATAGCCAACATATCCGGGTGGCGACCCAATTAGTTTCGAAACAGTATGTCTCTCCATGAACTCACTCATATCAAGCCTGATCATGGCTTCCTCAGAGCCAAAGTAGTACGATGCCAAAGCTTTAGCAAGTTCTGATTTACCAACACCGGTTGGTCCAGAGAATATAAAACTAGCAATAGGTCTGTTTGGGTTCTTGAGGCCAACACGGGCTCGACGGATTGCACGGCTAATAGCTTTCACAGCCTCGTCCTGGCCAATGATACGTTGATGCAGTGTTGCCTCCATCTTCAGGAGACGGTCAGATTCATCAGCGGAAACCTTCTCGACAGGTATTCCAGTCCAAGAGGAGACAATATGCTGGATATCTGCCTCCGTGACCAAAGGACCAACTTCACCAGACTCGCTCTCTGCCTTAACCATTTCCTTGCTCTTGTCAATGATGGCCGTAATCTGTGCCTTCAGTTCCATTTCTCTGTCTCTTAGTTCCCCAGCCTGTCAAACAATAAGTTGGTAGGGAAAGATCAAAAGGTAATACCAGGGAGTGGTACACTTCAGTGCTGCAATAGCAGAGGAAAAAAATATGACCAATCTGGGAGGGTTTCCATGCACAATATTACTACTCTCATTCCAAAATAAATGATCTTCACTTTGCACAACCACCAACATGCAACTTTGACTCTTTTTGTATATGAATATGTCGATAAACATTAAGAAATTATATTGTGAAACTATTTTGCAGGAAATCTAACGATACAAATTGCACCTAAGCAACCTCAATAGATTTTATTAGTTGTTTAAGAATAGACTGATAGAGAAAATTTTGACTGCACACTTTCAAAAGCCTCGTGGATGGGCTCTTGGCCAGCACAATGGTGTCTCCCCACCGGCACAAGTTTCGAACCCTGTGGATGAGATTTAACCACATTGGTTAATTTCATGAGAACATGTATCTCAAACCTTCTCTTAATTAGCGCATCTCCAACTAGACCCCCTATTCCGCCCCATTTGTCCCGGGGGACAGCCCAAACACTTCCCGGATAGAAAAATGCAACCCTGCCGGAGCCCCCATACCCAGCCCATATGTTTGGGCTGTTCGGCACACCTCAAACCGCCCAGACGCGTCCGCCACGTCAGACCCGACAGGGCGGACCCACCCCAAATCACCCAAATTGACCGCCCTCTCCCTTGCGTCAGCCCTCCCTTTCCTGCATCTGCACCGTCGTCCTCTCCGATCTTGTTCCACGTCCGCGCCACCGACCTCCTCCGTCCTAGTCGCCCAACGCCCGCTCCACCGTCCGCTCGCTGACATGGACGATGGGTTGACCGAGTCTGTGGAGGTCCCGACCATTGGAAATAAAGCAAAGACCATCACCCGCAAGGACCAGCCTATCCGGCAGTGGGCCTGCAAGAAGGCCGAGAAGCAGGCTGCAACGGAGGATGTCCTCGACTTAGAGTTCATCGCATCACGTCCGTCTGCCACGCCCATGCCCTCGGGCACTCCCGCGTCGTACGGTATTCTGGCTCCGCAATGGGCGGGCATCCCGGATGACTTCACGCGACAGGACCCGACTTACGAGTTGGCATGGCACATGCCCATGGACTATTCAACGATATGTCACAACCAAACCCATAGGTAATTTGTGCACATTTGCATTATTGGACCAATTTTAGGATCGTAGTTTCTTGCGGGGCAGGTTTAGGAGTCTGTGATGGGCGATCAAGAGCGGCCAAAAGATGGGCGATCAAAATTCGCCTTCCTTTTGATATTGGGCAATCATCGGGCACACAAAAAAAGACCAAGACAAGAGGAAATGCATACTTAACCCACGAAGATATCTTGTTGTGTAAAGTTTGGTTGGCCACAAGCATGGATCCTATATGTGGAACTGAGAAAAATGGCTCGAAGTATTGGGGAAAAAAATCACGCACGGTACCATGAACACAAGCACTACATGGAACCGCATCCAATCCATACCGACCACAATAAGAGCTCTCTCCAACATAGACGGACCGCCATCCAAGAGTCTGTGAGCAAGTTTTGCGATGTCTTTGCTCAAGTGGTGAATAGGAACCAAAGTGGCATTGGAGTCCAAGGCCATATAAGCTGTGTTTGCCCATTTTTCTTGTTTGCTTCATTTCTTGAATCACTAGAGATACTAAGCTCCTTAGGAACGGGGCTCCCTGGTAAATCGAGGTTGTGGTGGGCATTGCATGGGCCCTTTTGACAGGGGTGATTCAAGTTGGCTGGATGGTTGGGCCTATTCATCGGCAATTTGTGCCTGGCATGTTGCTCCTGCGACCGGTCCAACTGAGAGAAAGAGAAAGTGCATGCACGTCTCCCCTTTCCTCTTCCTCCTCTCGCCCCTTTCCCCTGGTCTTCGCCGCCGCCACCCCACTGCTACACCGCCGCTTCCTCCCCACATCCAGGTCATTTGCCCCCACCTCCATCACTCTCTATCCCATTATGCCCATCCTTCTATTGCCATCAGTGACGGCAATCCTGGTGAAGCTGAGCCACAATGCCCTGCTTCTAGAGAGTCCGCCATCAAGGATGGTGTGGACCTTGTCAAGGAGCACCATTGCTCGTGCCTCCTCACGCTCATGCTAATTTTGCGGGCTCCATCAGCCGAAAAGGGAGGAGAAGGAAGAGAGGTACAAGGTTCTTGGATGTGCAAAGGGAGAGGATAGTGTTTGACCAGGAGAGGGTTCAGGGTAGGATGATCATCGAGACAGAGGACGAAGATGGAGAAGACGAAGAAATTGGAGGAAATGAAGCTTGAGAAGGCCAAGGCATATGAGACCATTGAGCGTGAGAGAGAAGATAAGGCTCGCAAGGATCAAGGAGGAGTTGAGGATCATGTTAGCCGACTGTAGCCTCATGGATGACCATGCCAAGGAGTGGTTCACCAACCAAAAGAAGGAGATCAACGAGTGCAATAAAGGTGATTGATTCATTCGTGTGTCGCCTATTTATGAATTGTTGGATTTTATTTGTCGTGGATTATTTTGGCTTGGGTTGAATTGCTAAATTCTATGATTGCTGAATTGGTTGTATGTTATATTGATCAAATGATCTATGTGCATGCCTTTGTATGGATTTGAGGTTTTGGATGTGAGGGTGGGGTTGCCCGGGCAGACAAATGGGGGTCTGTCGGCTATGTTACAAAAATCCAAGGCGCATAGTCGATCATCCGAGGACCAAGCAATTACATGAGACACGACACTGATATGGCTACATCCCCGGGGCTTGACTATGGGCGCTACTCCCCGTGACACCGTCACAATACCGCACACTGGCCACCCAGGCGCCGGCACACACCGCTAGCTACCTTTGCATGTCTGTGCTATTATGTTGGCATAGGTTACATCATGTGTCTACCCCCACTATATGAGAGGCCTAGGATACAGGTGTCCTACTAGGACATGACTCCATACCATGTAAACACAATACAACTCAGAGTCCAACTGTAACCTACATTGTACACAATATTCGACACAACTCTAACAAACTCCACCTTGGCGAATATTCTTCACCACCAAGAATTCGTCAATGCGTCAAACTTTCATGTACATTGGACTTGAGCTTATCCCGTGAGTACAGCTGCTACTCCAAAGACCCCATGACTCCACCTGCAACTTGTAGTCCCTTCTTTTCTTGACCATAGTCAACGCTCGAGCGAAATCAAGTTCTACTTTACTCTAGTTTGCGCTCCCAACTTCCAGAGTGTCTGTTCAACACCATAACACACTGATCACTGACCTGCTTGAAAGTGAACAACTCACATATTGGGTGTCACGCATAAGAGTTACCTGAACTCAACATCATCGCTCTTCCTTGACCGCTTGTCTGAAACTTGAAGGAATTTCACAGCTGGTTGTAGTCATCCCGAGTCAAATTCGCAATTGTCTCACCACATGTATGACCACCAGAGCCCTGGCCCGTCTCCATGTCCCATGCATACAGCAAGCCTTGCCGCTATTACCGCGTCGAGCCTCTGCTGTATTGGTCGAGTATCAAGGGTCGCGAACCCACACCACTCAACCCCCACTGCAGAGTACCACCAATCATCATCAACCGATGACGAGTTCCACGCTTCCAACAGACCACTAGGCTCCAGTCCGAACTACGTGCCTCTCGCTTTTTTCCCGGCTGAAATAGGCTTCGATTCTCTAGATCCTTACACCGTAGCCCCTCAATTCAGCTTCACCTTCAACAAGACTCCATGGTAGATGATCACTCCACCCTCACGCCCCCGTCGACTTCAAACTCTCATGTGCACCGTCTTGAATCAACCTCACACCATAGTCTTGTCGAAACAATACAAGCCCTCAAGCCCGTGCCACGTGTTTCCACACCCCAGAAGTCGGTCACCATCGGCATCACGCTCTTATGTCATCGTTGCTGATCCCACTACCATCTTCTGTTCCGACCGACATCCAAGATGATCCGTCAGACTATCAAGCCCGACCTAGCTGAACTTGTCCGGCTGCACGATATGCTCGAGACTCCACAAGCCTTATACGCACATCACCAATCTGCCATTGTCATGGTAAAACCTCGTGTGCAATTAGCAACACTTCCAAATGAAATTTTCACTTTCCTGGTAGTCTCCTCCATGGGTGCACCAAGCCTTTGCCCATACCCCCCAAAGTACTCTTTATTTATTGTGTTGTTGTCCATGCTACGTCAATACCATATATAATGCAGATTTTTTTTGTCCAAACAAATCTCTCGGTCTTGATTCCTTCAGCTCCCTACTCATAGCACAACGCAACAACCAACGAAGGCGCATAGCACCCTTGCACAACGCACGTGCACGCCTGCACACCACAAATCACAAACTGCCAGTGCCATCGTGACCACACAGCTGCTCCACTCGCATGCGACCGCATGCCTCACGCCAGCCCGTGCCTTGGGCCGACCGTCTGCCATCAGCCTGCGTTGCTGCTCCTGCCTCGGCCGCTATCGGACCTGCAGCCCGCGCTACACCATGGGCTGGGCCTTCGCGCCTCGCACGCTGTTGCCGCTCCTGGTTTCGGTCGGATCGATCCATCTGATCTGACCACTGCTTGCGCGATACGTCACATCGCCGCCAAGAACTTCTACCTGCTTCCAATTGCTTCTTCCACTCTCGTCGAGAACCACGCCATAGCCGGCTGCATCTCAAACTCGATACTTCCTCTTAGATCAACAATCCGCAGACTCCGCGCAACCTTGCTCTGATACCACTTGTTAGAATAAATCCAAGGCGCATAGTCGATCATCCAAGGACCAAGCAATCACACGAGGCACGACACCGATATGGCTACATCCCCGGGGCTTGACTATATATGAGAGGCCTAGGATACAAGTGTCCTACTAGGGCACGACTCCATTCCCTGTAAACACAATACAACTTAAGAGTCCAACTGTAACCTACATTGTACACAATATTCGACACAAATCTAACAGGCTCCTGCCCGCAGACGCGTCCACGAACATATAGGGGATCAAATTAGGCAGAGTGTGGTTAGAGTGCTCTTAGAAGTCATAGGGGCTCCTCCCCCTCGTGGTCTCATTCTAAAAGCATCAAATGCTTGAAATAGAGGTATAGTAACTCGAGTTGTCAATTGGTGAGACAATGTGTGTGGATATGATCTACACACGTAAGCACAAGATTCCGATGTATGCATGCTTCATGCATAAACCCATCTAAGATCCCACCTGATAGTGAGCTTAAGTCGGATGGGTGCATGTATTATTTAAATTTTGATATTGAGGATCGTCCAGTTGAAATGGAGGCAGATGATGGTGAGCCTGATGGCTTACCTTTGGATCCTAGGAAGGACAATGATCAGCACAACATTGATAATGCTGGGAAGGATGGCAATTTTGGTGCCAAGGGCCCTCCTGGTATACTCCTGGCCTTTTTTCCATGCACTCGATGTATTCGGCATTAATGGATATACAGGCCAGGTTTAGGTCTAGAAGTTTATGGCGTCTTAAATTACCGTTGAAGATAAAAGTATTACTTTGGTTTCTCTGCCAAGAAATTATACTAAGGATAATATAGTCAAACAGATGTGGCAAGGGGATACTCGTTGTAGCTTCTGTTATGAACAAGAAACCATTCAACGTCTCTTTTTCTATTGTTGTTTGGCACGTATCGCATGGCATGCTTTGTTTTTTAGCCTTTAATATCACCCCACCCCATAGTATTTCGCATATTTTTGGGGGTTGATAAATCTTTAAGATCTCTTATTCTAGTTGAGGCAGTAGCAGTGTTTTGGCCCATCTGGCTATGCAGAAATGATGTCGTCTTCTACAAGAAAAAAGTGCATTCCTTCATGCAGGTGCTACTCTCATGTACCAGTTGGCTGCGGTTATCAGCGTTATTACAGAAGGCATAACACAAGGTGCTGATGGAGCTTGGTGCAAAGAAGCTTGAGTAGATACCAGGGCATTTATGTCCCGGTTTGGATACCATGCCACTGATAGGCCTCTTCATGTTTAGGATAGTTTTGATTCGTATGAGGTGTAGTTATTCCATGTTTTTGATTTTGCCCTCCTTTTGGCGAGATCAAGTTTTTTATTTCTGATAAACATTGTACTAATAAGGTTGGCTATATGCATCTAAGGATGCAGTGGCCAGGGGCAATAAAAGCTTCAAAAAAAATTCTAAAAAAAAGTAACACGAGTTGCTACTAATACATGCATTCTTTAAAAGACAGCACATTAGCTCAGAGCACATTTGCAAGAAAGGTACCTTCTCAAAATCTTGGCCACGTACTGCCTCGTTCTTATCCTTGGTAACCTGGCGGAGTTCTTTGTCCAATTCTTTGGCTTCATCAGGGAGCTGCGACACATTTTCATACTTAGATAAAAAAGCATCACCGTATGTAAACTGGGTAACAATAAACTGTGTACTGATACCTGAGCATGCCTCAATCTGACGCGTGATCCAGCTTCATCAATCAGGTCGATAGCTTTGTCAGGCAGGAAACGATCACTGTATGACAATAATAAAACTTACACACTTATCAAAAATTAGAATGTTTGTAGCTACTGTGTAGAGCTCTAGTTCTACCCAAAGACAACATATATCTAGGTTTGTAACAACGAAACTACAAATCTCATCGTAATCACTAGGCTGAACCTAATATCGGCCTCAATATCCACCTCGCACTAACATTATTTCTTTTCTGCATCGGGAATTAACTAGATGACATGGAGAAGCCAGCACACATAAATGAACATCTGCAGTGCCTAAGTTAGTTTGTCGCTTATTATTAAGATTAATATTTTCAATTCTATCTAGCAACTGCTCATGGATATCGGAACAACTAAGAAATAACACAATAATTAACAAATTAAATGAGTTGGTTGATGTTTGGTTAGGTGCTGACTGCAATACACCTTTCTCCACAATTATGATACACAACATTGTTCTACTGACTTCCATTCTCTGAACTTCTTAATTTTCACCATCTTAAGTTATGGATAAACTAACAGAACAAGCCTGGCTTTAAAATTTGTAGAAATTAACACTGAAAAAATTACTAAGACATCTTGTAATTGGCCAAAAAATTGGTGTAGAATTAAATTTTTCTAAATGTTCAGGAACCATTGACGTTAAACAGAACATGTGCAACTTCAAATCAAGCTACCGCAAGACTGGACAAACTTCAACTCTGCAAACATTTTAAGAACTCATAGGACAAACCAGATCTTATACTAGTGCAAACCTGATATACTGGTATGACAATTTCGCAGCAGCAACAAGAGCATCATCTGTATATTGCAGCTTATGGTGAAGCTCATATCTCTCACGAAGACCTCTCAAAATTTGTATGGTTTCATCAACAGTCGGTTCTGGAACCTTGACTGGCTGAAATCTTCTCTCCAGTGCCGGATCTTTCTCAATATGCTTTCTGTACTCGTCCAGCGTTGTGGCACCAATACACTGACGAAAGAAAATATCAAGTCATCAACCATATGGAAAACACAGATATGTGAAGTGTTGAACTGGTATGGGCCTTGTGGCCCAATCCACTCTGGTCCAGAAGGACTAAGCCATGTAGGGGGAAGGCTGACCTAGATAAGGAGGAGCCAGATGCTGTCTGCTATGGTGCGCGGCTACAGACACGAGTGAGGCACTTCTCGCGACTCAACATGGTATCAGACCTAGGCAGCGGGGCCCGATGGGAGTGCGGCAACGGCGGGGCTCATCTCGGCGAGGACTCCTTCTCCCCATTATTCCCTCCTTTCTCCCTCTCAAGGCTGTGCGGCGGCTCGCCTCTCGCAGTTGGAGTGCGCCCGCGGCTGTGTGCGAGCGAGGGAGGCAAGGAGGCGGCGTGCTGAGCTGCATGGGTGAGCATGCGGGGGTGGCTGGTGTCGCGCTGCTGGAGCTGCTGCTGTTGTTGCTGTGTGCAGCTGCTAGCCAGGGGGAGGGGACCGTGCAGCTGGAGTGCTATGCTGCTTCGTGCTGTTGGAGGCTGTTTGCAGAGGAGAAGAAGGCCGTGGAGGCTGCTTGTTCCTGCTGCTGTTTGCAGAGAAGGCTGCGACTGGGCTGCTCTGCTGCTGCTACTGAGTGTTTGGTGCGGAGCACCCCATGGCTCTACACCAACACCGCAAGCGCGAAGTGAACCGATGACTAGAGCATGCGCACTTGCTATTGAAAACAAGGTTAACTCCTCTTGAAACTACCCTTCATTTCGTATGAGACATGCCTACTACCTCAAGCGGAGACCCTATGCATACTCAGGTACCAAGGAAGCAACCAAAGCCATTGCGGAAGAGGAGCACCGAGAAGAGAAGGAGAAGGATCCTTAAGAACCCAGTACTACCGGGCACCACCCTGGTACTACCGGCCCCATGGTACTTCCAGGCCTACTACTGGCCTCGACGACCCCTGCGGTGCCAAGCTACTGTTTTGGGCCGGCACTTCACCGGCACCAGCCCGGAACTACCGGCTCCGACACCAGAACTACAGGCCTGGACGGCACCAGTGCCCAGGTGCCAGTACTTCCGGCCCTACTCCGGCCGTGCAAACTTCAGGCCACACAGAACTACCGACCATGACCCCAGAACTACCGGCCACCAAACCGGTACTACTGGCCTGCCTGCGCGCAGTGAGTTGGGCCACGGCCTATGTACCCCTCTCTACCTCCCTAGACTATATATTCCATGCCTAGATTTCGAATTAGAGTTAGCAAAGTATATTAGACAAAACAAAGATGGCCCTGCTCATCTACCTCTCCAATTGGAGAAGAATCCCAAGGGATTATCAACACCGCCCTTGTGGGGAAGATCCATCTTGGATTCAAGCCCCCATCTCCCTAGTGGATTGAGAAGAACCTACCCTTGTTACCTTCCCTTTGTTGGGATTGGATCTTGAAACTTGTGTGGTTTGCTTTGAGAGTCGATGTATGATTTGGATCTTGCCTTGGTGTTTATCCTTGTGTTCCTTAAGTTCTTCTCTTCCACGTCCAAATTGTGTAAGATTGGGCCACCTAGGGCTTTCCCCTACATCAGTGTTGCTGTTGTTGATCCTCCCAAGTGACGATGGGTGAACCAAAAGGCCTTACTGAGATTCTCGAGCAGATCTCTCGGTTCCTCGCGGGCTCGAACTCTAGGGCCATCCTTACTTGACAGGAAGTGGCTCAGAAGATCGAGTTGTCGCCCACTGACATCAAGCCAAAGGGTGCTACCAACTGGTCTTCGCGAGGCAATGCTGGTTGTGGAGCAGAAAGACCTTGATGAATATTTGTTGGGCTCTGTTGAAGAACCAGGAGACAAGACTAATGTGGAGGGAAAGAAGTGGAAGACCATCAACTCTTTTCTTATTGGGTGGTTGTTGAACTCAGTGGTGCCCTCCATTGGACGCTATGTGGAGGGACTATCCACATCTGTTGAGATACGGAAGATTCTGTCCACCCAGTACTCTGGCAAGGGCAATGTCATGCTCATTGCTCAGGCTGAGAGGAAGATTAGTCGGATGCGCCAAGGTGACATGTTAGTGATGGCATATGTGGCAGAGTTGCAGGCTTTGTGGGCAGACCAGGATAACTGTGATCCTCTGGAACTCTATGATGCGGCTACAATCGAGTCAGGGCACAAGTGGATGGCACGCAGGCGTGTGCTGAAACTTTTGGATGGCCTCAAAGGTTGTTTGGCAGGAAAGCATACCTACTATACCAAACTCTCCTGTGCCTACTATTGATGAGGCTATTGCAGCGATGACTCAAGAAGAGGTGCGGCTTTCTCTTGAACAAGCAGACGTGAAGGTTGTGCCTACTTCGATGTTTGTAGTCACTGAGCGCATGGAGTGGAGAGATCCCAGGGGCTGAGATACTTGAAGGGCACACCGGGTAAAGGGTTGTGGTTTGCGAAGAGTGAACATCTTGAGGTGGATGGCTATAGTGACTCTGATTGGGCTTAGTTGTCAAGATGATAGAAGATCAACTTCTGGCTACTGTGGGTTTATGGGAGGAAACAGACTGTTGTGTCTAGATCAACAGCAGAAGCTGAGTATAGAGCCTTATCTCAAGGGTTGAGTGAGATGCTTTGGGTGAAGCACCTACTGGGCAAGTTGAAACTTCTGAGGACGGGACCATTGAGGGTGCGGTGTGACAATCAGTCAGCTATACGCATTGCTGTTCAACATGATAGGACAAAACATGTGAAAATTGATCACTTCTTCATTAAGGAGAAACTTGATGTTGGGATCATCAGCCTTACTCATGTCAGCTCTGGGCAGCAGTTTGCAGATTGCTTGAAGGGACCGGGAACAAAGGACCGTAACTTGGCATGTGACAAGATGGGGATGATAGATGTCTACCACCCATCTTGAGGGGGAGCGTTGAGCCAGTATGAGCCTTGGCCTGGCCCAGCTCCACTCTGGTCCATACGGCCCAAGCCCATATGGGGGGAGGCTGATAAGGAAGAGCCAGACGCTGTCTGGTCTGGTGCGCCGTTACGCACACAAGAGAGGTACTTCTCGCGACTCAACATGAAGCAATTATATCTATCGTGGTTGACTGTCAACTTAAATACAAGTTGCATAAATATATCAAGTCACCTACTGGACACGGGTTTTGACGACATCTAATGCACAGAACCAAAAGAAGGGAGCAAGATAAACAGAAACGGCTTACAACTTTTTCTTGTCATTACCTGCAATTCACCTCTTGCAAGAGCAGGTTTCAAGATGTTGGCTGCATCGATTGCACCCTCAGCTGCACCAGCTCCAATCAAAGTGTGCACTTCATCAATGAAGAGAATGATATCATCACTTTGCTTAATTTCCTCCATAAGCTTCTTCAGCCTTTCTTCAAACTCTCCACGATACTTGGTGCCAGCAACAAGCAGCCCCATGTCAAGTGTAATAACCTAGGTAGTCAAAACAACACAAAATAATTAATATCTTGGAAGAGCAGTAAAGATATACTATATGGAAACATATGTTTTTAATGCATCATCCACTAGCAATGTTGGCCTCGAGAATACCTGTCAGGTAAGGAGCATGATGCTTTTTGGGCAGAAAACTTAAATCCAACAACGGGCCAGCTTATGTAGACAGCAGAAGAAAATGATGAGGACATCAATACCATTGTTACACCCACAGCCCCTACTGTTACATATACTGGACCAATTACTAGAGCTCGCGCACGCCAATTAAATTACCAGGTACTTTCGTTTCTTGGTAATGATTCTAATGTTCATGAGATTATGATGCTGCCTAAATTGGATACATTTGTTTTGCTTACAAATGAAGGGCCTAGCTTGGAGAAGGATGAACATTGGAGCAAGAACACGCATGGAGTTGATGGCATGCGCAAGGGGATCAAGAACGGAGTTACAAGTGATGATTTCAGGACTTTGAAGCCGCCATAAGGAGTGCATGAAGCCTTGGACGAAATATACAAGATGCCACTTCATAATATTCGTCCATAGGCTATTCTAGGTGCTGCGTCACCTTATTAATGGGCCAGGCCCATGTAATTTCGAAATACTTAAGTATAGGCTATTTTTAGAGTCCGTATGTGTGGGGAAACAAGAGTTAGGGTTGGTTTCGAACCCCACCCTCAAGAGCCACGAAATTCCCCCTCTCTTCCTCCATATATACAGCCCTTAGGGCGTCGTTTAGACTTTGGGTTTTGTTTAGATTAAAAGTTCGTCATAGCTGCAACTTCGCGTACTTCGTTTGTGTCCAACGACCAGACCAAGACGTCACAGAACCCCACCTTGATCAATAAAGCTTTCATCTTATATTCGCAATATCCCGATTGCAATCTCAGTTTCTTGCTTGTTCTTCGTTTGTTCGCAGGAAACAGACCCTCGTGGTCAGGTTGATCGTGCTCCGGCGTGGTCAATAACCCTCGGAAGTTGGTTTAGCGATTGCTAAGGCGCGACGTCTCGCACGTTAGTAGTCGGATCGTCAAGGTCGACTCCCACAGAAAACGATAGCCACCATCTCATCGAAACATCGGGACACCTTAGCCTCTATCAAGTGGTATCAGATTTCCAAATTGCTCGGTGAGATTTTACAGTTTTTCGTAGATTAGATCGAGTCTGTTCTTCATACCTACAGTCCACGAAAAAGCCACACAAAAAAATTAGGGTTAGTTCATCATATCCGAACCAATTTGAGCCTTTGCATAATCTTTTTAGGGTTTTTGCTTTGTTGAATTTACGGTTGCATCGTCGTGTCAAGTTGCTGGTCTTAGAGTCTAATCTTTTAGAGTTTCGAGTTCTGGTCATAAGTTGTCACGCCGCCGCCGCACCATCATCATCGCCCATCTACCACTTTTGCTTATCCGCCACCGCTCTGAATCCATATCCATATACCACCACCAATCCGTATCCATATACCACCACCAATCTCTATCCATATACCACCACCGCTACCATATACCACCACCGCTGCTATATACCACAACCATATATCCACCACCAATCCGAGTTCTTTTCATATTAGGTTTGTTCTTGAGATCAATCTAAATTCCGATTCGTATTTCCTTGCCTGCGTAGTCTCGAAAAAAAAAAGTCTGGAGACCCCCGGGCAGTTTTTAGGCCAAAATTTTCACGGGCAAATTTTTTTTCCCTATCCTATTTTTAGGCTTTTCTGAGTCTTTTGAGCCACGTGCCATCATAGTGATTTTTTGTCGCACTTTTTCGTCGTCGCTGCCCTGATTTCCGAAAAAAAAAGCGAAAAAAAAATTTCGTGCCCATCCTATCAGTTTGACGAGGGAAGAGTTTTGAGACACTCGCCATTATAGTGATTTTTCGCAAAAAAAAAGGAGCGCAAAAAAAAGAGCAAAAAAAAAGAGTTCCAGAGTGTGCTTTTCCCTTATTTACGTGCAGCGCCGTGATTTTGTTAGTGTTCTAGGCTCGCGTCTCTAGCACGGTCTAGCCTAGGACCAGCACAGTACCGTCGTTGAGCGTTTATTCAACTTTGTATCTCTGAATTGATTATTGCTGACCCTTTTTGCTACCATACTATAAGCCTTCCCAGCTCCACATACATCTACATCGTGCGTTTGACTTTCCCTGGCAATCGCTCTATCCAAGCTTTTGAGAGTTTTGACTACAACGGTTGCCGATCACCGCCTGCTGCTGGGTAAGAACTGGTAAGAATTTGAGATTTGCTTGACGGATTTGTGACACCCGCCACCACCACCACTTGTTAGTAGTCTGTAGGATCATATTCTTGTGTGTTTCTATTGCTGCTAACCATGCCAGGATCACAAGCCGACGAGACTGACTGGGAGAACTTGACGAGCAAGGAGCTTCATGATACGTTTCAGCAAATGATGAGTGGACAGGTGCAAGATGTGATAAACAGATTTGAAGAGGCCATGGAGAAGATAGATGGCATGGAGAAGACGTTTGAAACAAAGCTCGATAACAAGTTTGCTGAATTGCTTTCGCGTTTTCCACCACCACCACCGGCTGCTCCTGCCGCACCTCTGCAACAACAGCAACAACACCGACTACCTCCACGTCGGGGAACAGCCCTCCGCCGAGCGAGCCGTGTCCCTCTTCAGTCGGGCCAAACTGCTGGTGCTGCTGTTGATACTTCTGTGGCTCCTACTGCTGATGTGGAGGAGGATGCTTATGTGGGAGATTATGAGGATGAGGTTGATCAAAATCAGAACTACGTGCCACCAACAGCACAGCAACCACCAGGTCGTCCACATGCAAATAACGGCAATGGTAGGGCTCACCCTCAGGTACGAGATCATGACCATCTCCCTAAACTAAAATTGAATATTCCACCATTTGAGGGTAGATATGTTCCTGATATCTATCTTACTTGGGAGTTAGAAACTGAACAACGATTTACATGTTTACAATATCCCGAGGAGAGACGTGTTCCTGCTGCTGTTTGTGCTTTCTCTAGTTTTGCATGTGTATGGTGGTCTGAGCATTGTGATGATTGTTACTGAGGATGGTGGGTATGAGTCCGCTAGTGACTATGATGAGGAGACTTTGGCTCTTATTACACGTGATGAACACGGTGGAGACGATTCTGATCATGAGACGCAATACATGGCTCCTGAAGATGCTGACAGGTATGAATGTTTAGTTGCTCAACGTGTTTTGAGTGTGCAGGTTACACAAGCTGAGCAAATCAGAGGCATAATTTGTTCCATACAAAGAGAGTTGTGAAGGAATGTTCTGTTCGCGTCACCATAGATGGAGGGAGCTGCAATAACTTGGCTAGCATGGAGATGGTGGAGAAGCTATCTCTCACCACAAGACCACATCCACATCCTTACTACATCCAATGGTTCAACAACAGCGGCAAGATTAAGGTAACACGTATTGTTCGTGTGCATTTTAGTATCTCTACATATGCTGATTATGTTGATTGTGATGTGGTACCTATGCAAGCATGTTCCTTATTACTTTGTAGACCATGGCAATTTGATAAAAATTCTGTACACCATGATAGAAACAATCGGTATACTCTTGTTCATAACGATAAAAATATTACTTTGCTTCCTATGACTCCTGATTCCATTTTGAAAGATGATATTAATAGAGCTAATAAAGCAAAACAGGAGAGTGAAAATCAGATTGTGGCAAAAGAATTTGAGCACCAAATGAAGCCTAATAATAAACCATCTACTGTTGTTTCTGAAATTAAATTGAAAAGTGCATGTTTACTTGCCACCAAATCTGATATTGATGAGCTAGATTTTAGCAAATCTGTTTGTTATGCTTTTGTGTGCAAAGAGGCATTATTTTCATTCGAGGACGTGCCTTCCTCTTTGCCCCCTGCTGTCACTAACATTTTGCAGGAGTTCGCTGACGCCTTTCCACAAGACGTGCCACCGGGATTACCACCTATTCGAGGGATTGAGCATCAAATTGACTTAATTCCCGGTGCTTCGCTACCCAACCGTGCACCATACCGTACCAATCCAGAGGAGACGAAGGAGATTATGCGTCAAGTACAAGAACTGCTCGACAAAGGTTATATACACGAATCCCTTAGTCCTTGTGATGTTCCTATCATTTTAGTGCCGAAAAAGGATGGTACGTCGCGTATGTGCGTTGATTGTAGAGGCATTAATAATATTACTATTCGTTATTGTCATCCTATTCCTAGGTTAGATGATATGCTTGATGAATTGAGTGGCTCTACAATATTCTCCAAAGTTGATTTGCGTAGTGGATACCATCAAATTCGTATGAAATTGGGAGATGAATGGAAAATAACATTTAAAACTAAGTTTGGATTATATGAGTGGTTAGTCATGCCTTTTGGGTTAACTAATGCACCTAGTACTTTCATGAGGTTAATGAACGAAGTTTTACGTGCTTTCATTGGACGATTTGTGGTAGTTTACTTTGATGACATATTGATTTATAGCAAATCTTTGGAGGAACATTTGGAACATTTACGTGCTGTTTTTATTGCTCTACGTGATGCACGTTTGTTTGGAAACCTTGGAAAGTGCACCTTTTGCACCGACCGAGTATCTTTTCTTGGCTATGTTGTTACTCCACAGGGAATTGAAGTTGATAAAGCCAAGATTGAAGCTATTGAGAGTTGGCCGCAGCCCAAAACGGTCACACAAGTCAGGAGTTTCCTTGGCCTCGCTGGTTTCTATAGGCGTTTTGTGAGAGATTTCAGCACCATTGCTGCACCTCTCAACGAGCTTACAAAGAAGGATGTGCCTTTTGTTTGGGGTACCGCACAAGAAGAAGCCTTCACGGTATTGAAAGATAAGTTGACACATGCTTCTTTACTCCAACTTCCTAATTTCAATAAGACTTTTGAGCTTGAATGTGATGCTAGTGGAATTAGATTAGGAGGTGTGTTATTACAAGATGGAAAACCTGTTGCATACTTTTCTGAAAAATTGAGTGGGCCTAGTCTGAACTATTCTACTTATGATAAAGAATTATATGCTCTTGTTCGGATCTTAAAAACATGGCAACATTATTTATGGCCCAAGGAATTTGTTATACATTCTGATCATGAATCTTTGAAACACATTAAAAGTCAAGCAAAACTGAACCGTAGACATGCTAAATGGGTTGAATTCATTGAGACTTTCAACACAAGAAGGGTAAAGAAAATGTTATTGCTGATGCCTTGTCTCGTCGTTATACTATGCTTTCACAACTTGACTTTAAAATATTTGGTTTAGAGACCATCAAAGATCAATGTGTTCATGATGCTGAATTTAAAGATGTATTGCAGAATTGTAAGGAAGGGAGAACTTGGAACAATTTCGTTCTTAACGATGGATTTGTGTTTCGTGCTAACAAGCTATGCATTCCAGCTAGCTCCGTTCGTCTTTTGTTGTTGTTCGTCTTTTGTTGTTGCAGGAGGCGCATGGAGGAGGGTTAATGGGACACTTTGGCGTCAAGAAGACGGAGGATATACTTGCTACACATTTCTTTTGGCCAAAGATGAGACGGGATGTTGAGCGTTTTGTTGCTCGCTGCACTACATGTGAAAGAGCTAAGTCACGACTCAATCCTCATGGTTTATATGTGCCTTTGCCTGTACCTAGTGTTCCTTGGGAGGATATATCTATGGACTTTGTTTTAGGTTTACCTCGAACAAAGAAGGGGAGGGATAGCATATTTGTTGTCGTAGATAGGTTCTCGAAAATGGCACACTTTATACCATGTCATAAAAGCGATGATGCTGTTAATGTTGCTGATTTGTTCTTTCGTGAAATTATTCGCTTACATGGTGTGCCAAATACTATTGTTTCAGATCGTGATACTAAATTTCTTAGCCACTTTTGGTGATGTTTATGGGCTAAGTTGGGGACTAAGCTGCTTTTTAGTACTACTTGTCACCCCCAAACTGATGGACAAACTGAAGTAGTCAATAGAACTTTGTCTACTATGCTTAGGGCTGTTTTGAAGAATAACAAGAAAATGTGGAAAGAATGTTTGCGTCATATTGAATTTGCTTATAATCGTTCATTGCATTCTACTACTAAGATGCGCCCTTTTGAAATTGTGTATGGTTTCCTACCTCATGCGCCTATTGATTTGTTGCCTCTTCCATCTTCAGAGAAGGTTAATTTTGATGCTAAAGAACGTTCTAAATTGATTTTAAAAATGCATGAGTTAACTAAGGAAAACATTGAGCGTATGAATGCTAAATATAAACTTGCTGGAGATAAGGGTAAAATACATGTTGTGTTTGCGCCTGGAGATCTTGTTTGGTTACATTTGCGTAAAGATAGATTTCCTAATCTACGCAAATCAAAGCTAATGCCACGTGCTGATGGTCCTTTTAAGGTGTTAGAGAAAATAAATGATAATGCATATAAACTTGAGCTACCTGTAGATTTTGGGGTTAGTCCCATTTTTAACATTGCAGATTTGAAGCCTTATTTGGGTGAGGAAGATGCGCTTCCGTCGAGGACGACTTCATTTTTCAAGAAGGGAAGGATGATGAGGACATCAATACCATTGTTACACCCACAGCCCCTACTGTTACATATACTGGACCAATTACTAGAGCTCGCGCACGCCAATTAAATTACCAGGTACTTTCGTTTCTTGGTAATGATTCTAATGTTCATGAGATTATGATGCTGCCTAAATTGGATACATTTGTTTTGCTTACAAATGAAGGGCCTAGCTTGGAGAAGGATGAACATTGGAGCAAGAACACGCATGGAGTTGATGGCATGCGCAAGGGGATCAAGAACAGAGTTACAAGTGATGATTTCAGGACTTTAAAGCCGCCATAAGGAGTGCATGAAGCCTTGGACGAAATATACAAGATGCCACTTCATAATATTCGTCCATAGGCTATTCTAGGTGCTGCGTCACCTTATTAATGGGTCAGGCCCATGTAATTTCGAAATACTTAAGTATAGGCTATGTTTAGAGTCCGTATGTGTGGGGAAACAAGAGTTAGGGTTGGTTTCGGACCCCACCCTCAAGGGCCACGAAATTCCCCCCTCTTCCTCCATATATACAGCCCTTAGGGCATCGTTTAGACTTTGGGGTTTTGTTTAGATTAAAAATTCGCCATAGCTGCAACTTCGCGTACTTCGTTTGTGTCCAACGACCAGACCAAGACGTCACAGAACCCCACCTTGATCAATAAAGCTTTCATCTTATATTCGCAATATCCCGGTTGCAATCTCAGTTTCTTGCTTGTTCTTCGTTTGTTCGCAAGAAACAGACTCTCGTGGTCAGGTTGATCGTGCTCCGGCGTGGTCAATAACCCTCGGAAGTTGATTTAGCGATTGCTAAGACGCGACGTCTCGCACGTTCGTAGTCGGATCGTCAAGGTCGACTCCCACAAAAAACGATAGCCACTATCTCATCAAAACATCGGGACACCTTAGCCTCTATCAGAAAAATACGCAACTAAGAGTTTTACACTAACCTTTTTTCCTTCAATTGTTTCTGGAACATCCCCGTTGGTAATACGCTGTGCAAGTCCCTCTGCAATAGCAGTCTTGCCAACACCTGGCTCTCCAATTAGGCAAGGGTTGTTCTTTGTTCGCCTGCCTAATATTTGGGTGACACGCTCAATTTGGTCCTGCCTACCAACAACTGGATCTAGTTTACCCTGCAAAACATAACAGATTCACATCCAATGTAATGCAGCAAAGAAGCGCAGCAATGGGAAATGAAATTACCTCTTCAGCTAGCTTCGTCAAATTAGTACCATATTCTTCAAGTGTGGGCATTTTTTGACCACTGCTTCCACCACCAACACCAGCACCAACAGCTTCTGTGCTTTCACCAACCATTCTTATGACCTGCATAGCAAGTCATTTATTATGTCTTATATAGTGCAACTTGAAAAATGTGAACTGGAAGGCAAAGGTAAGAATATTGTCTGTGTACGGAAACATGTGAACTGAAAGGCGAAGAAAGAGGATTGCCTGTGTGCGGATGTTGTTTGGATCAGCGCCTAGACTTTCTAGCACTCGGGCAGCCACACCTTCACCTTCACGAAGCAAGCCCAGCAGCAAGTGTTCAGATCCTATGTAATTATGACCTGACCATTGAAGTACCATGGGTAGGTTAACTATCAAATCTACACTGAGAACAGATACATAAGGGACAGATTGTCAATATATGGGCATATGCATTCAGCCCATTACTTCCGTAGGCCCAAAAGCCCATTAAATACACGTACGCCCTTCCATCATGACCTTAAATTATACCATGAGCAACTTTTTCGAGTACAAACTGTATAATTTTTGTGGCACATAATCTACATTCATTGGTCAGACTGATGGTCAAAAATTAACACTGACATACATGGGCGCCATGTAAATTAGGACAGAGGGAGCAGCATGACCTTAAATTGTCTGCATAAAGCATGAGAAATAATATGAGCTGAAGTTGATGGGTCTTAAAATGTCAATACCAAGTTGACGAGCTTCTTCAAGCGACAGCTCCAACACACGCTTTGCACGGGGTGTGAAAGGAATCTCAACGGCCACAAAACCACTGCCTCGCCCAATGATCTTCTCAACTTCTACACGAGCATCCTTAAGATTGATGCCCATTGACTTAAGAACCTTAGCTGCAATACCTGTACCCTCCCCAATAAGGCCAAGCAGGATCTGCTCTGTCCCAACAAAATTGTGGCCTAGACGTCTCGCTTCCTCTTGAGCAAGCATAATCACCTTGATTGCTTTCTCTGTGAAGCGCTCAAACATGGCACGGACAACCATTCTAGACCCCTTCCCTCTTGGACGTGCAAGCTGACTTGCCACAATAGAGCCGAAATCATGCCTGACCACAGATTTCGTATCAAGAAAGTTTGCCCTCCTCAGTCCTTGAAAACCTCCAAGGGTAATGGTTTGTGTCTCCATACTACGGAACGATGTCGCCCTGGCACGCCCACGGACCTGAGCGCAGCTGTTATATACAGTAGGAACAATTGCTGACTGGACCAGAGCCCCCTCCATGCCTGTATGTCTAAAGGAAACTTGAAGCTACCCTTCTACCAAGACCTGAAAATGTACTGCTGAAAATGGTGAGCATAGACAAAATGCCATGATGGTCGTCGGTGCAGCTAAGACAGACACTTTATTTATTGGATAACAGCAAGTAAACGGCACCCCGCAAGGCAAGAAGGTCTGATACGTATCCCAAGCCACTCTAAAGCAAGCCGAAACTGAATCAGCAGCAGAATTGCATATATATAGAAGAAAAACATCGCAGTTTCTCCCACGGATATCAATGAAATTTAGTTTTATACAAGCACTAGGGATAATGATGCACTTCAAATCCACTGACAAAATCGCTCCCAAACCCTAATACCGAAGACTAGCACAGCACAGCCAAGGTGCCCAATAGCCAATCCAATCCCAACCTCAAGGGCAATAGGCCGCCCTACCATTACAAGCATAAGCTGGCGAGCTAAATGGAGCTCCTACTAGTACAGAAATGGCGAAAATAGTTGGTGCAGAACCAAAATACCAGGAAGGAAATTCGAGGAAAAGAGAGAAAGAAAAACAATAACTCTTATGGGAAACATCGACTGCGAATCGCCAGAGCACGCCAAGGGACAAGATACGGAGAAGCAATGAGTTGAGCGATCTGATACCTTGCGTACGAGGAGGGGCAAACCATGGGAGGGAGGGGGGCGGCTTCGGGAGGAAGAAGAGAAAGGATATGAAGTTTATACACGGGGCGGGGACAAGTATGGATAAGAAGAGTCGGCTGCGTTACGTCACTCGCCGCTGGCATTCCCTTTCCTAGATACTCCGCGCGAACCCTCTCAGATTTTTTTTTTTTTTTGAGACAAGCGAACCCTCTCAGGTACGAGAGCTCTTCGCCAGCGCCTTCAGCGCCCGCTAGCGAACCCAGCGCCCGCTGCGTGCTTGCATGGGCTTGGCCCAGCAACGCGCGCTGGCTCCCGCTCGCTAGCCGCCCACTCGATCGCTCGATCGCTGGTACACACAGCACGCTCGATCGCTTTTTTTTTCTCTTCCCCAGAATTGCTACATTATGTCATGATTTCTCTTAGGAAAAAACCAACAGGTTTTCTACAGTACATACTCTGGTTTTTAGGAAAAAGTTCATTGAATTCGAAAAAAAGTTCACCGAATTTGCAAAAAAGTTCATCAATTTTGGAAAAAAAAATGTTGAATACAAAAAAAAGTTCATCAAATTTAAAAAAAGTTCATCGAATATGAAAAAAGTTCATCGATTTTGAAGAAAAGTTTATCGGATTTGAAAAAGGTTCATCGAATTCGAAAAAAAGTTCATCGGATTCAAAAAAAGTTCATCAATTTTGAAAAAAAAAGTCAAATATGAAAAAAGTTCATCAAATTTGAAAAAAGTTCATCGAATTTAAAAAAATTCATCTAATATGAAAAAAAGTTCATCAGATTTGAAAAAAGTTCATCGAATTTGGAAAAAAGCTCATTGGATTCAAAAAAAGTTCATCGAAGTTAAAAACAGTTCGCCAGATTTGAAAAAAAAAGTTCATCGATTATGGAAAAAGTTCATTGAATTTGTAAACAAAAAGTTCGTCCATTTTCCGGAAAAAATGTGAAGAAATATTTTTTCTCGAACTTAAACAATGGAAAAAAGAAAATGCAAAGAAAGAAAGTGTAGAAAAGATGTATATTATCACATCAAGCTTGGTGGCGGTGGTTGTTGAGTCGTCTCACGTATTGTTAGGTCGGGGGTTTGATTCTCTGTCGAGAGCGGTCTTTTTTGCGCTATAAAAACCTATAGCGAACGTTGTGATGGGCCGGCCTGTTAGTAGCGAACGAAAGGAGGGGGATGTGCGCCCGATTGTGGAAATAGTTGTATCGGGCGCAACGGGCGCCGAATAGGAGTTGTTCCTGCAATCGGGCGCACACCCCCGCTTCCTTCCTTCGCTACTAAAGGGCCGGCCCACCTTACCTTTTTGCGCTATAAAAACCTATAGCGAACGTTGTGATGGGCCGGCCTGTTAGTAGCGAACGAAGGGAGGGGATGTGCGCCCGATTGTGGAAATAGTTGTATCGGGCGCAACGGGCGCCGAATAGGAGTTGTTCCTGCAATCGGGCGCACACCCCCGCTTCGTTCCTTCGCTACTAAAGGGCCGGCCCACCTTACCTTTTGTACTATATGCTTTCATAGCCAAAAAGTGCGCTTGAGGGAGAATCGAACCAGCGACCTCCTGCATCAAAGGGGGCCGCGACAACCAAGGCGCCACCGAACCCACTGCGGCAACACACATCGTTTCTTTCCTTTCTTGTGTCTCCTTTCATTTCTCCATTTCCATTTTCCCTTTTTTTAAACTCGAGAAAATTTCTTTCTTCAAGTTTTTTTTTCTGTAAATGCATGAACTTTTTTTCAAATTCGATTAACTTTTTTCATATTCGATGAACTTTTTTCAAATTCGATGAACTTTTTTCATATTCAATGAACTTTTTCAAATCGATGAACTTTTTTCCAAATTCGATGAATTTTTTTCCATATTCAATGAATTTTTTTCAAATTCGATGAACTTTTTTTCAAATTCGATAAACTTTTTTTTGAATTCAATGAACTTTTTTCAAATTTGATGAACTTTTTTCAAATTTGATGAATTTTTTTCAAATTTGATGAAACTTTTTTCGAATTCGATGAACTTTTTTTATATTTCGATGAATTCTTTTCAAATTTGATGAACTTTTCCCTAAGAACAAGAGTATGTACTGTAGCAACCCGATTGTTTTTTCCTAAGAAAATCATGACATATTGTAGCAATTTTTGGGAAAAGAAAAAAAACAAGCGAGCGTGCGTGAGCCAGCGATCGAGTGGGCGGCTAGCGAGCGAGCGGCAGCCAACGCGAGCCAGCGCGTTGCTGGGCCAGGCCCATGCAAACGATGCAGTGGGCGATGGGTTCGCTAGCGGGCGCTAAAGGCGCCAAGGAGGAGCTCTCATAGGATTTGGCCCCAGGTACTTCGTCAGATTTCATGTGGGCTCAAAAATGTTCGATCATACTGCACCTCAGGGCGAACGCCTCAAATTTATGTGTTTTTATTTTAGAAAAAAGGCTGGCACCCGACTTTAAATTAATGAAGTTCTTAGAGCAACTCCAAAGGGCCGACCCCGTCCGCCTGCATCCGTTTTGGTCGGCGCGGACAAAAGTGGTGGTCCAACGCGCCGACCCAAACCCAAATCACGTACGCGTCGCGTACGCAGCGACGCATTTGCGGCCCAAATTTGCGCCCCAAATGCGTCGGCGCGGACGTCGAACGGACGCTTCGTGCGCCTTCTCGCTATCCGCCGCGTCCCCACATGGCGGCCGTCCAACTACCCACTGCCCACGCGGTCAGCTTAATTTATGACCACAACTACCCACTGCCCACGCGGTGAGCTTAATTTATGACCACGGGCCCACGCGTCAGCGACGGTGCTCGTTCTTTTTTAAGCCGACCGTGCGGCGGGGCCATCATCATCCAAACTCACCGTCCACATCTGCCAACCTTTGCTCCCTCGCCGCCAGCAAACCCTAGCCACCACAACCATAGTGAGATGGGCCTCTTCTCCGGCGCCAGCGGCAACAAGGCCAAGGGCAAGGCCCCTGCCACCCCTTTCCCCTTAGAGTTCCTCCCGCCTCCGTCGGCGCCGGCGCCTCACCGGTAGAGGCAGCGCGTGAACGTGCTAGTGCACCAGGCGGAGTGGCACTGGCAGCACCGCCAGCCTCTGCCATATCCCGACGTGACGCTGTCGCACGACTGGCATCTAGATCCAGATAGGATCCCAGTGTCGGCGGCGCCACGGACGGCTCGGGCTCACGCGGAGGAGGTGCGGCGATGGCGGGCACTGCTGACGCCGGAGCAGCGCCGTGACCCCGCCTACGCAACCGACTCACCCAATTGGGCGAGGTGGTTCGCCTTCGAGTATGAGGAGGCGAGGCGACGGGGGCATGCGCGAGGTCGACCGGAGGTCGCCGTCACTAGGGCTCATCGTCCGCGAGGAGGACCAGGCGGCGGAGGACGCCTACCAGGCCTAGCGCCGTCAAAATGGGTTCAGGCCAGCGTTGGGCGCACGCACCGACCCAAATGCGGAAGCGGACATCCGTGTCTGTCTGGCCGACCCAAACGGATAAAAAGCGGACAAAATTGTCGTCCATTTGGGTCGGCCCGTTGAAGTTGCTCTTACAACCAATCAACGGTACAAAACAACACAGAAGAAGAAAGCAAAGAAAAGAGCCTCGGCAAGATACATGCATGTCCAGAGGCAGCAACAAAGCTAAAAAATAAGACGGGAGACACTGGAGCCTTCATACATGCTCGAAAGACCAATCCTGCGAATGGAGACGACTCGAGAAAGAGATCAGCTGACAGAGAGGGTTATGACAATGCCATCGCCTGGGCGCCCAGCAGACTAGCGCCATCCTGTCCCATCGCCAGAAGGAGCCCCCAGCTCCTCGCACCAGCTCGAGAGGCGCCGCACCGTCGGACGATGGAATGTTCACCGCCCTAAAAAGCGGATGGGGACCAGGGCCAGGACACCAAGGAAGGTCTTCTTGCACAACCGTCTCGTTGAACCTAGCTCTGCACGAGAGCACCACCATCGAGGAAGGACCCGACACACGACGAGAAGAAGCTGTTGTTCACAAAACTCCCAACAACCAGCAACCTAGGACCCTGCTCACAACATGGAGCCTCCAATGAGGACGCGACGCCACAACGCCGCCAACATCTGGTCTGGAACCAGCCAGACTAATGGTTTTCACCCAGAGTGATAGAGGTAAAGGTGTCCCGTCTTTCGATGAGATGGTGGCTATCGTTTTAGAGGAAGTCGACTTTGACGATCTGACTACGAACGTGCGAGGACGTCGCGCCTTAGCAATCGCTAAACCAACTCCGAGGGGTTATTGACCACGCCGGAGCACGATCAACCTAACCACGAGGGCATGTTTCCTGCGAGCAAACAAAGAACAAGTAAGAAACTGAGATTGCAATCTGGATATTGCGAATATAAGATGAAAGCTTTATTGATCAAGATGGGGTTCTGTGACGTCTTGGTCTGGTCGCTGGACACAAACGAAGTACGCGATGTTGCAGCTATGGCGAACTTTTAATCTAAACAAAACCCAAAGTCTAAACGACACCCTAAGGGTTGTATATATGGAGGAAGAGGGGGGGATTTCGTGGCCCTTGGAGAAGGGGTCCGAAACCAACCCTAACTCTTGTTTCCCCACACATACGGACTCTAAAAACAGCCTATACTTAAGTATTTCAAAAATACATGGGCCTGGCCCAATAATAAGGTGACGCAGCACCTAAAATAGCCTCTGGACGAAATTTATGAAGTGGCATCTTGTATATTTCGTCCAAGGCTTCATGCACTCCTTATGGTGGCTTCAAAGTCTTGAAATCATCACTTGTAACTCTGTTCTTGATCCCCTTGCGCATGCCATCAACTCCATGCGTGTTCTTGATCCAATGTTCATCCTTCTCCAAGCTAGGCCCTTCATTTGTAAGCAAAACAAATGTATCCAATTTAGGCAGCATCATAATCTCATGAACATTAAAATCATTACCAAGAAACGAAAGTACCTGGTAATTTAATTGGCGTGCGCGAGCTCTAGTAATTGGTCCAGTATATGTAACAGTAGGGGCTGTGGGTGTAACAATGGTATTGATGTCCTCATCATCCTCCCCTTCTTGAAATGAAGTGGTCCTCGACGAAAGTTCATCGTCCTCACCCAAATAAGGTTTCAAATCTGCAATGTTAAAAGTGCGACTAACCCCCAAACCTGCAGGCAGCTCAAGTTTATATGCATTATCATTTATTTTCTCCAACACCTTACAAGGACCATCAGCACGTGGCATTAGTTTTGATTTGCGCAAATTAGGAAATCTATTCTTACGCAAATGTAACCAAACAAGATCTCCAGGTGCAAACACAACATGTTTTCTACCCTTATCTCCAGCAAGTTTATATTTAAATTCATACGCTCAATGTTTTCCTTAGTTAACTCATGCATTTTTAAATTCAATTCAGCATGTTCTTTAGCATCAAAATTAACCTTCTCCGAAGATGGAAGAGGCAACAAATCAATAGGTGCACGAGGTAGGAAACCATACACAATTTCAAAAGGGCACATCTTAGTTGTAGAATGCAATGAACGATTATAAGCAAATTCAATATGAGGCAAGCATTCTTCCCACATTTTCTTTTTATTCTTCAAAACAGGCCTAAGCATAGTAGACAATATTCTATTGACTACTTCAGTTTGTCCATCAGTTTGGGGGTGACAAGTAGTACTAAAAAGCAGTTTAGTCCCCAACTTAGCCCATAAACATCTCCAAAAGTGGCTAAGAAATTTAGTATCACGATTTGAAATAATAGTATTTGGCACATCATGCAAGCGAATAATTTCACGAAAGAACAAATCAGCAACATTAACAGCATCATCGCTTTTATGACATGGTATAAAGTGTGCCATTTTTGAGAACCTATCCACGACAACAAATATGCTATCCCTCCCCTTCTTTGTTTGAGGTAAACCTAAAACAAAGTCCACAGATATATCCTCCCAAGGAACACTAGGTACAGGCGAAGGCATATATAAACCATGAGGATTGAGTCGTGACTTAGCTTTTTGACATGTAGTGCAGCGAGCAACAAAACACTCAACATCCCGTCTCATCTTTGGCCAAAAGAAATGTGTAGCAAGTATATCCTCCATCTTCTTGACGCCAATGTGTCCCATTAATCCTCCTCCATGCGCCTCCTGCAACAACAAAAGACGAACGGAGCTAGCTGGAATGCATAGCTTGTCAGCACGAAACACAAATCTATCGTTAAGAGCGAACTTGTTCCAAGTTCTCCCTTCCTTACAATTCTGCAATACATCTTTAAATTCAGCATCATGCACATATTGATCTTTGATGGTCTCCAAACCAAATATTTTAAAGTCAAGTTGTGAAAGCATAGTATAACGATGAGACAATGCATCAGCAATAACATTTTCTTTACCCTTCTTGTGTTTAATGACATAAGGGAAAGTCTCAATGAATTCAACCCATTTAGCATGTCTACGGTTCAGTTTTGCTTGACTTTTAATGTGTCTCAAAGATTCATGATCAGAATGTATAACAAATTCCTTGGGCCATAAATAATGTTGCCATGTTTCAAAGGTCCGAACAAGAGCATATAATTCTTTATCACACGTAGAATAGTTCAAACTAGGCCCACTCAATTTTTCAGAAAAGTATGCAACAGGTTTGCCATCTTGTAATAACACACCTCCTAATCCAATTCCACTAGCATCACAGTCAAGCTCAAAAGTCTTATTAAAATCAGGAAGTTGGAGTGAAGGAGCATGTGTCAACTTATCTTTCAATACCGTGAAGGCTTCTTTCTGTGCGGTACCCCAAACAAAAGGCACATCCTTCTTTGTAAGCTCGTTGAGAGGTGCAGCCATGGTGCAGAAATCTCTCACAAAACGCCTATAGAATCCAGCGAGGCCAAGGAAACTCCTCACTTGTGTGACCGTTTTGGGCTGCGTCCAACTCTCAATAGCTTCAATCTTGGCTTTATCAACTTCAATTCCCCGTGGAGTAACAACATAGACAAGAAAAGATACTCGGTCGGTGCAAAAGGTGCACTTTCCAAGGTTACCAAACAAACGTGCATCACATAGAGCAAGAAAAACAGCACGTAAATGTTCCAAATGTTCCTCCAAAGATTTGCTATAAATCAATATGTCATCAAAGTAAACTACCACAAATTGTCCAATGAAAGCACGTAAAACTTTGTTCATTAACCTCATGAAAGTACTAGGTGCATTAGTTAACCCAAAAGGCATGACTAACCACTCATATAATCCAAACTTAGTTTTAAATGCTATTTTCCATTCATCTCCCAATTTCATACGAATTTGATGGTATCCACTACGCAAATCAACTTTGGAGAATATTGTCGAGCCACTCAATTCATCAAGCATACCATATAGCCTAGGAATAGCATGACGATAACGAATAGTAATATTATTAATGCCTCTGCAATCAACGCACATACGCGACGTACCATCCTTTTTCGGCACTATAATGATAGGAATAGCACAAGGACTAAAGGATTCGCGTATATAACCTTTGTCGAGCAATTCTTGTACTTGACGCATAATCTCCTTCGTCTCCTCTGGATTGGTACGGTATGGTGCACGGTTGGGTAATGATGCACTGGGAATTAAGTCAATTTGATGCTCAATTCCTCTAATAGGTGGTAATCCCGGTGGCATGTCTTGTGGAAAGACGTCAGCGAACTCCTACAAAATGTTAGTGACAGCAGGAGGCAAAGAGGAAGGCACGTCCTCGAATGAAAATAATGCCTCTTTGCACACAAAAGCATAGCAAACAGATTTGCTAAAATCTAGATCATCAATATCAGATTTGGTGGCAAGGAAACATGCACTTTTCAATTTAATTTCAGAAACAACACTGGATGGTTTATTATTAGGCTTCACTTGTTGCTCAAATTATTTTGCCACAATCTGATTTTCACTCTTATTTTTCTCCTGTTTTGCTTTATTAGCTCTATTAATATCATCTTTCAAAATGGAATCAGGAGTCATAGGAAGCAAACTAATATTTTTATCCTTATGAATAAAGTACTGATTGTTTCTACCATGGTGTACAGAATTTTTATCAAATTGCCATGGTCTACCAAGTAATAAGGAACATGCTTGCATAGGTACCACATCACAATCAACATAATCAGCATATGTAGAGACACTAAAATGCACACGAACAGTACATGTTACCTTAACCTTGCCGCTATTGTTGAACCATTGGATGTAGTAAGAATGTGGATGTGGTCTTGTGGTGAGAGATAGCTTCTCCACCATCTCCATGCTAGCCAAGTTATTGCAGCTCCCTCCATCTATGATGACGCGAACAGAACATTCCTTCACAACTCCCTTTGTATGGAACAAATTATGCCTCTGATTTTGCTCAGCTTGTGTAACCTGCACACTCAAAACACGTTGAGCAACTAAACATTCATCCCTGTCAGCATCTTCAGCAGCCATGTATTGCGTCTCATGATCAGAATCCTCTCCACCGTGTTCTTTATGTGTAATAAGAGCCAAAGTCTCATCATCATAGTCACTAGCGGACCCATACCCATCATCCTCAGTAACAATCATCACACGCCGAGATTTGCATTCTCTCGCAAAATATCCTCTTCCCTTACAACGACGACAAATAATATCACTTGTGTGCCCTGTTGATGGCATGGAAGAAGAACTCTGTGCAGGCCCAGCAGGTGTGCTCTTGGCAGATAGTGGTGGTTGTGCTTGCTTTCTTGTATCACGGCTGGAGGTGGCACCTAATGGAGGTGCTGGTGCAGTGGAAATAGAGGATGCACGTGGTGTCCATGATGAAGATCGACCTGCAGAAAAGTTAGTTCGCGTCAATGCCTGTCGATCCTGCACTTCACATTCAGCTTTACAAGCAAGATGGAATAAACTAGTGATATTAGTATACTCCTTATACTCTAGAATGGTTTGAATCTCTCTATTTAATCCACCCATAAAACGTGCAAGCATAGCTTCGTTCTCCTCAACAATACCACATCTAATCATGCCAGTTTGTAATTCCTGATAATATTCTTCTACAAAAAAATTCCTTGTCTTAAACGCTGCAATTTTTGAAGTAATTCATGTTGATAATATGGTGTACAGAGCCTGTGGTGAATGGGGTCACCCGCGATGACACCTCCAAGGAGGAAAACGACACACAATGGCGTCGATATCACCGGCGCCGACATAGTCGGGCACATCTTTCGCTCGGGACTCAACCCCCACCTAGATCCAATAGCCATGTCTGACTAAGGAAAGTTGCAGACAACGCCTGAAACAGGCCATGTGGCAATGAAGACCACGCCGTGTTGCTCAAAAATAAGGTGGCACATCACCTATAATAAGTTATGGATGGATTTTATGAACGAGCATCTTATATATTTCGTCCATCTTCTTGTATGTCATCACAGTGGCTTCAAAGTGCGGAAATCTTCACTGGAAACTATGTTCTTGTGTCCCTTCGTGCATGCCTTCATCTCCATACTTGATCATGCTCCAATGTTCATCCTTCTAGTCCATGCTAGGCCCTTCAACTGTCATCAACACAAATGCATCCAAGGTAGGCAGCATCACATTCTCATGAACATTAGAAACATGGGATAATTGATTTTATGCCCCTAGTTGGGTCACACTCGGCAGGTTTACCCCTAGTTTCCGAAAACACTTGTTCCTGCCCAAACCACTTTGCTCCTCTTATGCTTTTCCCCTTTGACCATTTGACCATCACTTTGAAAACTTCATAAAAAATTCATACTAATTAAGAATAATTCAAATAAGATATCAAAATGTTTAGAAAAGCATCACCTATATGTGCATGTCATTTGCATTCATGAAAAAAGTGTTGTCCGGTCCCCATCTCAGTTTTAGCTCATATGATCTTAGCATGAACAGTAAAATCTAAAAAAATCAAAAAAATCTAAAAAAATTGGTTTCAAACTTTGACCAATGTTTTGAGTGCTTGCCAAGTTTCATAAGGGAATTACATTTGTGGAAGTCGTGGCAAAAAATGAAGCATTGATTTTTGTTTTTTTGGCACGACTTCCACGAATGTCATTCCCTTATGAAACTTGGCAAGCACTCAAAACATTGGTCAAAGTTTGCCACCAATTTTTTTAGATTTTTTAGAATTATTTTAGATTTTACTATTCATGCTAAGATCATATGAGCTAAAACTGAGATGGGGACTGGCCAACACTTTTTTTTCATGAATGCAAATGACATGCACATATAGGTGATGCTTTTCTGAACATTTTGATATATTATTTGAATTTTTCTGAGTTAGTATGAATTTTTTATGAAGGTTTCAAAGTGATGGTCAAACGGTCAAAGGGTAAAAGCATAAGAGGAGCAAAGTGGTTTGGGTAGGAAGAAGTGTTTTCCGAAAGTAGGGGTAAACCTGCTGAGTGGGACACAACTAAGGGCACCAAATTAATTATCCCTAGAAACATTACCAAGAAATGAAAGTACCTGATAATTTAACTGGCGTGCGCGAGCTCTAGTAATTGGTCCAATAGGTATAGTAGCAGTGGTTATGGGTGTAACTATGGTAGCCATGTCCTCATCATCCTACTCTTCTTGAAAACAAAGTCGTCCTCAACATTGCTTAATTTGTAATGTGGCTATGTATATGTATATGTCATCCATTTTTACTAATCTCAGTTGTGGCACAAGTGACACGGTTATACAAGAGCATGATACGTCCATTTTGCATCATGTTTTCTTAGTGTTATTTATGATGTTTTTATCCATAATAATGCTTTTTGGAGTAATTTAATGCATTTTTCTCTCATAATGTGCAAAGGTATATACAAAAGAGGGAGAATTCCGGCAGCTGGAAATCTGGACGTGGAAAAGCTACGTCGGGCCACCTATTCTGCACAACTCCAAGCAAGCTGGAACTTCACAGAGAATTTTTATGGATTATTTGAGGAATATTGGAGCAAATAACTACCAGGGGGCCCCACCAGGTGGGCACAACCCACCTGGGCGCGCCAGGGAGCCCAGGCGCGCCCTGGTGGGTTGTGCTCACCAAGGCCCACCTCCGGTGCCCATCTTCTGGTATATAAGTCATTTTGACCTAGAAAAAATAAGGACATGACTTTCGGGACGGAGCGCCTCCGTCTCGAGGCAGAACTTGGGCAGGAGCACTTTTTCCCTCCGGCGGAGCGATTCCGCCGGGAGAACTTCCCTCACGGAGGGGGAAATCATCATCATCATCATTACCAACAACTCTCCCATCTTGGGGAGGGCAATCTCCATCAGCATCTTCGATAGCACCATCTCATCTCAAACCCTAGTTCATCTCTTGTGTTCAATCTTGTTACCGGAACTATAGATTGGTGCTTGTGGGTGACTAGTAGTGTTGATTACATCTTGTAGTTGATTACTATATGGTTTTTTGGTGGAAGATTATATATTCAGATCCAATATTCTATTTAATACCCCTCTGATCTTGAGCATGTTTATCATTTGTGAGTAGTTACTTTTGTTCTTGAGGTCACGGGAGAAATCATGTTGCAAATAATCATTTGAACTTGATATGCGTTCGATATTTTGATAGTATGTGTGCTGTGATTCCCTTAGTGGTGTCATGTGAACGTCGACTACATGACACTTCATCATATTTGTGCCTAAGGGAATGCATTGTGGAGTAGCAATTAGATGATGGGTTAATCATAGTTGCGGATGCTTGCGGGAGGTGTCGTGGATTTGTCATGGCAGATGTCCTTGGTGTGAGGACTTAGTCGTGAGGCCAACGCATCTTGTGGTAGCTTGAGAGGGGTTGAGTGGGACGAGAGACGCGAGGTTTTACCCAGGTTCGGCCCCTCACGGTGGAGGTAAAAGCCTACATCCTGCTTCATTGATATTGATGATGATGATGATCACAGTTACAAGGGTGCTCTATCTCAAGAGCTATAGACTGTCTGTCTAATCCTAACCTATGAAACTTGTCGAACTTCTCCCTCTTGGAGTGCCCTGCCCCTCCTTATATATGTTAAAGGGGCGGCTTACATGACTAGTCCTATTAGGATTAGGATTACTCTATTACAAGTGGAGTCCTAGTATTGCTTCCTTTGTAGGAGAATATTGCTTATGCCTTTCATCTTAAGCCGGCCCACCATAATACGAGTCAGCCTTCCCATGAGCGGCCTTATGGGTCGTTGAGTCTTGTCATACATCTAACCTGCCTACCCGGTTACCAATGAGTCGCCAGGCCTGGCCGGGTCATAGTGAGTGGAGAGATCCGGGCGGGTCACTTAGTGAGTTGCCAAGTCAGGGCGGGTCACCAGTGAGTCGCCAAGTCCGGCTGGGTCATACATCCGGCCAGGTCATACCGCGGGGTATATCCCCGACATTAGCCCCCAGTTTAATTTGGATTTATCCATGTTAAACTGATCCTGTAAAGTAAACACAAGAACAAATTTGACAGGTTGTGCTCCGGATTAAAAGTTTTTCTGAACCGGTACCTGATCATCCTTAAGTCATTGTCATTTCCTTCTTCTGGAAAGTTCGGGTTAATAGACCAGCTTCATAACCAATTTGCTGACATTGATTTCTCACAAAAATATTGTGAAGAATAATTCATTTGATTCAGCTCCCAATGCTTAAGAAATATTGGTTTTGAAATAGTCATCTAATTTTCAGCCGGCTTGAAGATGTAGATCTTGCCAATTTATGATTACCAAAATTGTCGGGTTATAAACAGATAATGCCGAGTCATAATTGTTGCTGACGTTGGGTCATAATTATTGGTGACGCCGGGTCATAATTATTGGTGACGCCGGGTCATGTTTGTTGCAGACACCGGGTCAATCTGGTTTGCTCAAAACTGAGAATTTGAAGATATTTCTCCCTTATATCCATATTACCTGTAGCCCCCAAGTCTTGAGCAGAGCAAAGTGATGACTTAAGACTTGCTTCAATACAAATGTTGCAACCTTGAAGAAATCCAGGTTGTTCATCTCAATCACTAGTTAAAACTGAATATTCCACATATGTAGACCCCAAGTGCCAGGTTGTCATGCTTGCAGCAACCTGGGACTTGTAATTGCCTTATACTCATGAAAACTTCAACCAGTGTAGCCCCTAAGGGCCGGCTCAGTAAGATAATACTGAGCTGGGACTTTATGTCTACTTCATTTGAAAATAACATCATATGATGTAGCCTCCATCATAGGGCTTGAACCCATGTCCATAAGGTTAAGAGCATTGTGCTTTACCAACTGAGCAATAGACCCTTCAATATAATGGATTTAACTTGTGATAGAGGCAAAGGTGTCCCGTCTTTCGATGAGATAGTGGTTATCATTTTAGAGGAAGTCGACTTTGACGATCCGACTACGAACGTGTGAGGACGTCGCGCCTTAGCAATCGCTAAACCAACTCCGAGGGGTTATTGACCACGCCGGAGCACGATCAACCTGACCACGAGGGCCTGTTTCCTGCGAGCAAACGAAGAACAAGCAAAAACTGAGATTGCAATCTGGATATTGCGAATATAAGATGAAAACTTTATTGATCAAGGTGGGGTTCTGTGACGTCTTGGTCTGGTCGTTGGACACAAACGAAGTACGCGAAGTTGCAGCTATGGCGAACTTTTAATCTAAACAAAACCCAAAGTCTAAACGACATCCTAAGGGCTATATATATGGAGGAAGAGGGGGGAATTTCGTGGCCCTTGGAGGAGGGGTCCGAAACCAACCCTAACTCTTGTTTCCCCACACATACGGACTCTAAAAACAGCCTATACTTAAGTATTTCGAAAATACATGGGCCTGGCCCAATAATAAGGTGACGCAGCACCTAAAATAGCCTCTGGACGAAATTTATGAAGTGGCATCTTGTATATTTCGTCCAAATCTTCATGCACTCCTTATGGTGGCTTCAAAGTCCTGAAATCATCACTTGTAACTCTGTTCTGGATCCCCTTGCGCATGCCATCATCTCCACGCTTGAACTTGTTCCAAGGTTCATCTTTCTTGTCCAAGCTAGGCCCTTCATTTGTAAGCAAGACAAATGTATCCAATTTAGGCAGCATCATATTCTCATGAACATTAGAATCGTTACCAAGAAACGAAAGTACCTGATAATTCAATTGGCGTGCGCGAGCTCTAGTAATTGGTCCAGTATGTATAGCAGCAGGGGATGTGGGTGTAACAATGGTATTGATGTCCTCATCATCCTCCCCTTCTTGAAATGAAGTCGTCCTCGACGAAAGTTCATCGTCCTCACCCAAATAAGGCTTCAAATCTGCAATGTTAAAATTGGGACTAACCCCAAAATCTGCACGCAGCTCAAGTTTATATGCATTATCATTTATTTTCTCTAACACCTTACAAGGACCATCAACACGTGGCATTAGCTTTGATTTGCACAAATTAGGAAATCTATCCTTACGCAAATATAACCAAACAAGATCTCTAGGTGAAAACACAACATGTTTTCTACCCTTATCTCTAACAAGTTTATATTTAGCATTCATACGCTCAATGTTTTCCTTAGTTAACTCATACATTTTTAAAATCAATTCAGCACGTTCTTTAGCATCAAAATTAACCTTCTCCGAGGATGGAAGAGGCAACAAATCAATAGGTGCACGAGGTAGGAAACCATACGCAATTTCAAAAGGGCACATCTTAGTAGTAGAATGCAATGAACGATTATAAGCAAATTCAATATGAGGCAAACATTCTTCCCACATTTTCTTGTTATTCTTCAAAACAACCCTAAGCATAGTAGACAATGTTCTATTGACTACTTCAGTTTGTCCATCAGTTTGGGGGTGACAAGTAATACTAAAAAGCAGCTTAGTCCCCAACTTAGCCCATAAACATCTCCAAAAGTGGCTAAGAAATTTAGTATCACGATCAGAAACAATAGTATTTGGCACATCATGCAAGCGAATAATTTCATGAAAGAACAAATCAGCAACATTAACAACATCATCGCTTTTATGACATGGTATAAAGTGTGCCATTTTCGAGAATCTATCCACGACAACAAATATGCTATCCCTCCCCTTCTTTGTTCTAGGTAAACCTAAAACAAAGTCCATAGATATCATCCCAAGGAACACTAGGTACAGGCAAAGGCATATATAAACCATGAGGATTGAGTCGTGACTTAGCTTTTTGACATGTAGTGCAGCGAGCAACAAAACGCTCAACATCCCGTCTCATCTTTGGCCAAAAGAAATGTGTAGCAAGTATATCCTCCATCTTCTTGACGCCAAAGTGTCCCATTAATCCTCCTCCATGCGCCTCCTGCAACAACAAAAGATGAACAGAGCTAGCTGGAATGCATAGCTTATTAGCACGAAACACAAATCCATCGTTAAGAATGAACTTGTTCCAAGTTCTCCCTTCCTTACAATTCTGCAATACATCTTTAAATTCAGCATCATGCACATATTGATCTTTGATGGTCTCCAAACCAAATATTTTAAAGTCAAGTTGTGAAAGCATAGTATAACGACGAGACAATGCATCAGCAATAACATTTTCTTTACCCTTCTTGTGTTTAATGACATAAGGGAAAGTCTCAATGAATTCAACCCATTAGCATGTCTACGGTTCAATCTTGCTTGACTTTTAATGTGTTTCAAAGATTCATGATCAGAATGTATAACAAATTCCTTGGGCCATAAATAATGTTGCCATGTTTCTAAGGTCCGAACAAGAGCATATAATTCTTTGTCATAAGTAGAATAGTTTAGACTAGGCCCACTCAATTTTTCAGAAAAGTATGCAACAGGTTTGCCATCTTGTAATAACACACCTCCTAATCCAATTCCACTAGCATCACAGTCAAGCTCAAAAGTCTTATTAAAATTAGGAAGTTGGAGTAAAGGAGCATGTGTCAACTTATCTTTCAATACCGTGAAGGCTTCTTCCTGTGCGGTACCCCAAACAAAAGGCACATCCTTCTTTGTAAGCTTGTTGAGAGGTGCAGCAATGGTGCAGAAATCTCTCACAAAACGCCTATAGAAACCAGCGAGGCCAAGGAAACTCCTGACTTGTGTGACCATTTTGGGCTGCGGCCAACTCTCAATAGCTTCAATCTTGGCTTTATCAACTTCAATTCCCTGTGGAGTAACAACATAGCCAAGAAAAGATACTCGGTTGGTGCAAAAGGTTACCAAACAAATGTGCATCACGTAGAGCAATAAAAACAACACGTAAATGTTCCAAATGTTCCTCCAAAGATTTGCTATAAACCAATATGTCATCAAAGTAAACTACCACAAATCGTCCGATGAAAGCACGTAAAACTTCGTTCATTAACCTCATGAAAGTACTAGGTGCATTAGTTAACCCCAAAAGGCATGACTAACCACTCATGTAATCCAAACTTAGTTTTAAATGCTGTTTTCCATTCATCTCCCAATTTCATACGAATTTGATGGTATGCACTATGCAAATCAACTTTGGAGAATATTATAGAGCCACTCAATTCATCAAGCATATCATCTAGCCTAGGAATAGGATGACGATAACGAACAGTAATATTATTAATGCCTCTACAATCAACGCACATACGTGACGTACCATCCTTTTTCGGCACTAAAATGATAGGAACAGCACAAGGACTAAGGGATTCGCGTATATAACCTTTGTCGAGCAGTTCTTAGACTTGACGTATAATCTCCTTCGTCTCCTCTGGATTGGTACGGTATGGTGCACGGTTGGGTAATGATGCACCGGGAATTAAGTCAATTTGATGCTCAATCCCTCGAATAGGTGGTAATCCTGGTGGCACGTCTTGTGGAAAGACGTCAGTGAACTCCTGCAAAATGTTAGTGACAGCAGGAGGCAAAGAGGAAGGCACGTCCTCGAATCAAAATAATGCCTCTTTGCACACAAAAGCATAGCAAATATATTTGCTAAAATCGAAATCATTAATATCAGATTTGGTGGCAATTAAACATGCACTTTTCAATTTAATTTCAGAAGCAACACTAGATGGTTTATTATTAGGCTGCATTTGTTGCTCAAAGTCTTTTGCCACAATCTGATTTTCACTTTTATTTTTCTCCTATTTTGTTTTATTAGATCTATTAATATCATCTTTCAAAATGGAATCAGGAGTCATAGGAAGCAATGTAATACTTTTATCCTTATGAACAAGAGTATACTGATTGTTTCTACCATGGTGTACAGAATTTTTATAAATTGCCATGGTGTACCAAGTAATAAGGAACATGCTTGCATAGGGACCACATCACAATCAACATAATCAGCATATGTAGAGATACTAAAATGCACACGAATAGTACGTGTTACCTTAACCTTGCCACTGGTGTTCATGATCTCGTACCTGAGGGTGAGCCCTACCATTGCCATTATTTGCATGTGGACGACCTGGTGGTTGCTGTGCTGGTGGTGGCACGTAGTTCTGATTTTGATCAACCTCATCCTCGTAATCTCCTGCAAAATCATCCTCCTCCGCATCAGCAACAGGAGCCATAGAAGTATCAACAGCAGCCCCAACAGTTTGGCCAGGTGCAAGAGGGAGACGGCTCACTCGGCGGAGGGTTGTTTCGCGATGTGGAGGTAGTCGTCGTTGTTGTTGTAGAGGTGCGTTAGGTGTAGCCGGTGGTGGTGGTGGAAGACACGCGAGCAATTCATTAAACCTGTTATCGAGCTTTGTTTCGAACGTCTTCTCCATGCCATCTATCTTCTCCATGGCCTCTTCAAATCTGTTTAGCACATCTTGCACCTGTCCACTCATCATTGCTGAAATTTATCATGCAACTCCTTATTCATCATGTTCTCCCAGTCAGTCTCGTCGGCTTGTGATCCTGCCATGGTTAGCAACAATAGAAACACACAAAAATATGATCCTACAGACTACTAACAAGAGGTGGTGGTGGTGTCACAAATCTGTCAAGCAAATCTCAAATTCTTACCAGTTCTTACCCAGCAGCAGGCGGTGATCGGCAACCGTCATAGTCAAAACTCTCTGAAGCTTGGATAGAGCGATTACTAGGGAGAGTCAAACGCACGACTTAGATGTATGTGGAGCTGGGAAGACTTATAATATGGTAGCAAAAAGGGTCAGCAATAATCAATTCAGAGATGCAAAGTTGAATAAATGCTCAACGACGGTACTGTGCTGGTCCTAGGCTAGACCGTGCTAGAGACGCGAGCCTAGAACACTAACAAAATCACGGCACTGCACGTAAACAATGGAGGAGCACACTCTGAATATTTTTTCTTTTTTTCACTTTTTTTTCCTCTTTTTTTTTGCTCCGCGACAATTTTTTTGAAAAGGTCTACAAATGGTCTAAAAACTGCCTAGCCAGAATTTTCCAGACTTAGTTTTTTTAGTTTGGAACTATTTTTCTTCCGCGGGCACGTAATCTCGGGAGTCCTACTCTGTCACGACTCGGTGTATGGCGTGATCTGGAACTCGCAAACAAAGCAACAAATACTGGACTCGGACTAGGACTGGTGGCGGAGATGAATCTGGTGGAA
This sequence comes from Triticum dicoccoides, assembly GCF_002162155.2. Lineage (NCBI taxonomy): Eukaryota > Viridiplantae > Streptophyta > Magnoliopsida > Poales > Poaceae > Triticum > Triticum dicoccoides. Next base: position 283,941,301 of record NC_041390.1, read on the forward strand.
CTCAGACTGTGGTTGTATATGGCAACGACGATGTATATGGTGGGGTGGTGGTATATGGTAATGATGATGACGATGGTGCGGCGGCGGCGTGACAACCTATGAACAGAACTTGAAACTCTAAGGGACTAGACACTAAGACCAGCAACTCGACACGATGATGCAACTGCAAATTCAACAAAGCAAAACTCTAAAAAGACTATGCAAAGGCTCAGATTGGTTCGGATATGATGACCTAACCCCAATTTTTTTGGCTTTTTCGTGGACTATAGGTATGAAGAGCAGACTCGACCTAAACTACGAAAAACTGTAAAATCTCACCGAGCAACCTGGAAATCTGATACCACTTAATAGAGGCAAAGGTGTCCCGTCTTTCGATGAGATAGTGGCTATCATTTTAGAGGAAGTCGACTTTAACGATCCGACTACGAACGTGCGAGGACGTCGCGCCTTAGCAATCGCTAAACCAACTCCAAGGGGTTATTGACCACGCTGGAGCACGATCAACCTGACCATGAGGGCATGTTTCCTGCGAGCAAACGAAGAACAAGCAAGAAACTGAGGTTGCAATCTGGATATTGCGAATATAAGATGAAAGCTTTATTGATCAAGGTGGGGTTCTGTGACGTCTTGGTCTGGTCGTTGGGCACAAACAAAGTACGCGAAGTTGCAGCTATGGCGAACTTTTAATCTAAACAAAACCCAAAGTCTAAATGACGCCCTAAGGGCTGTATATATGGAGGAAGAGGGGGGAATTTCGTGGCCCTTGGAGGAGGGGTCCGAAACCAACCCTAACTCTTGTTTCCCCACACATACGGACTCTAAAAACAGCCTATACTTAAGTATTTTGAAAATACATGGGCCTGGCCCAATAATAAGGTGATGCAGCACCTAAGACGAAATTTATGAAGTGGCATCTTGTATATTTCATCCAAGGCTTCATGCACTCCTTATGGTGGCTTCAAAGTCCTGAAATCATCACTTATAACTCCGTTCTGGATCCCTTGCGCATGCCATCATGTCCACGCTTGAACTTGTTCCAAGGTTCATCTTTCTTGTCCAAGCTAGGCCCTTCATTTGTAAGCAAGACAAATGTATCCAATTTCGGCAGCATCATATTCTCATGAACATTAGAATCGGTACCAAGAAACGAAAGTACCTAATAATTCAATTGGCATGCGCGAGCTCTAGTAATTGGTCCAGTATGTATAGCAGTAGGGGTTGTGGGTGTAACAATGGTATTGATGTCCTCATCAACTTGTGTACCTTGAATTTTTAACAATAGCAATTAGTAGCCCCCAAGGGCCGGCTCATGTGATGAGTCGGGTCTTCAACGAGGCAAGTAAAAAATGACCTTGCATTAGCCCCCAAGTGTCATGGTGCATGCTTGCAGCGACATGGGACTTCCATATTTGATATAATCATGATTTGAATAATGTAGCCCCCAAGTGTCGGGTCGTATGCCTGCAGCGACTCGGGACTATTCCTTCCATTGTAGAACAAATCATATCTATTGATAAAATGATAGCCATTACGCTGAAGCGACTTTGAAAGCCTCAATCATAATACTGGTCATTGATAACCATAATAAAAATCCAGCCATGTTGGCTATTCAAGATTTGAATAATATAATCCGGTATGAAAACCTCAATCATTCAATATCATCATGAAAATCCAGCGAAGTTGGGCTATTATCATATACTGGAGACTTATAGTCCGAAGCCAGACCGGGTTATCAAACTCCAGATATGCTTAGGTATGATCCATAAGGATGAAGACTTCATGGCCTGAATTGTATCAAGCCATATGTTAATATGGCGTAAATACATGACTCCAAAAAATGCTCAGAAAAAGACAATGAATCAAAATCGAGAAAACGAGGCTTTCATAGGCCGCCAAGCCTAAAGCTCCAAGGCTTTCATGGGCCGCCAAGCCACTGAGTTAACCTTTTACACTTTGTGAATCTGGCCTTACATGATCGCCGTTTTAACCTTGACAAGTTCTATGTAAGATTGACTGTCAAGAGTTTGGCTTGTCATTCCAGGATCACCCGGGCGGAGTGGCAGTTTCTACAAAGCAGGAGAACCCAGAAAATTTTGGTGAATACACTTGATGTTCCAAGCCAGTTCACAAGGGTAGTAACGCTATGTTCTCTTTGGTGAATACACCTATGTTTGAACAGGAAGCCCCCACATGCTTTAGGACGTATAAGCCGGACCAAGAGGGATATTCACAGCTATGCTCAATGAGCAGGAAGACCCCAAATGGCTTGTGGCATTGAGCCGATCAAGAGGGATATTCACAACTATGCTTCAAATATGAGTAGGAAGCCCCCAAGTGACCATAAGTGTGGCATTGAGCCGATCAAGAGGGATATTCACAACTATGCTTCAAATATGAGCAGGAAGCCCCCAAGTGATCATAAGTGTGGCATTGAGCCGATCAAGAGGGATATTCATAGCTATGCTTCAAATATGAGCAGGAAGCCCCCAAGTGATCAATAATATGATAAGCCAATAAGACAAGATACCCATGTTTGAACCGCGCATCATGGCAGCAAATTCTCTTTGGCAACTTTTAATTTTTCTGAGAACTTGAACTTGCGAGAGATGAAATCTTTTTGAGCCGGAATATAAACCAGATATTGAGAGCTACAAAGCTTTGTGTGAGATAGATTTCCCTTGAGCCGGAATATAAACCGGATATTGAGAGCTTCAATGCTTTGTAGGAGACAGATTCCCTTGAGCCAGATTTTGAACCGGAATCCTTCTTGTTAAGCCGGAAACTTTCTGACGGCCTTTAGATTTTCGCCAATAGGGTAGTAGCCTCCGGGACCGGGTTATTTTTCTCTCCAATGACCCGGAGTTCTTGAATTTACCGAAACCGGCCAATTCTGTCGATTCATATCATTTTAGCCCCCGAGTCTTAAGATGACTCGAGGAGTTGTCTTGAGATTCTCCATATTTGACCGTGATATAAACCGACATATAGTTGAACAGCGGAACACTGTAATATGTTGAAGTTGGAGGCAAGATGGTGAGTGGATGACCTTCGCAATACTTGTTATATACTCCCAGTATGAGTCATTCAACAAACTCAGTGACATATCAATCACTTTTGCAATAGACAACTTGCCCTGCATTAAAGAATTTGCAAGACAGAGTAATTGCTCTTTTAAAGAAATGAATATGTAAAAAATATATTGGATGCATTTCACCTGATATATTAAGCCGGAAACTATTTGTCGCGGAATCGATGACCACTGCGGTCAAGCCGGAAAGTTGATGTAGGCCGAGCCGCGGGGACGGCGACTTGCGCACATTCGTTGAATAGCGAGCAGGCGCGGTTCCGGCAAATCGATGTAAACTGGGCCGCGAGGGTGGTGGCTCACGCGCGTCCACTTGCTGGGTAATGTATCACGGACAAACATCGGGCGCAAAGGTTGCTAGCGCGTGCTCTGTACCCGTGGTATAAACCACGTTTGTAGTGAATAATTATCCTGCGTACAAAAAATATAGCAGGGCAGAGTAGTACTGCTGAGATATTTTAGTATGTACATAAAAATAGATAGGGTGAATAGCACCTGGTATCTTTATCGGATGAACGCAGACGCCGATGCTGGATAATGCATCGTGGTGCTTTGACTTTTTACAAAGGAATTGGTCTGATGTATACTGTTGAAAATGAGTAGCAATACTAGCTCTCTTGTCTTTGAGTGCCCAGCATGATTGAGGTCTCCACGTGGGGAAACAATCCCCCCTTTTTTCCTTAGCAAATCCAAAGTAGCACATGGCAATTGGCATGTCGTGCTTAGTAGCTTTTACCTTATGCTGTTTTTCCTTAGAAAACCTGTGCCAGTAGATGCAGCGTTTCACCTCGCTGTTGCTTCTGTAATCAGACATATGTATGCCAACATAGAATGCTTGATGTGCTGAGATGAGAGTTGCAATGCGCATAAAACGGTGTTGTCTTAATATTTGATCAAACTTCATTCAATTGTCATGATGGACTCTGTTTTCTCTAGTGTAGGTTTCTTGTCTCATTTGTCTGGACTCTCCGCTTTACCAACTCTGTGTGAAACCACAGGCAGAAGGTGACTCGACGCGATGGTGACAGCGGGTCGGCGACTTGCGAGGCGGCGGTTCGATTCGGTCACAATGGCTACTCGGTGACGGCAGCTTGATGCCGTACCCATGAAGGTAAGCATAAACAAAGTTGTGCCTCGGAGGAGGCAGTCAACCGGCGAAGTGCGCCGGCAAGGGCGGCTCAGCCACAGCCGGTTTGTCGAGGTTGTGGTGGCGCAGGCACTCAGAGGCAGAGCTGGTGAAGAATGCGGGGCCACCTGGAAGTGATGGAGGCATGTTGGCGGCTCAGGCGAGCCACGGGTCAGAGGCGAACCCAGGCGGTGACGCGGCGCCGCGGGCGGCTTGGCAGGCTCAACACAGGCGAGTGGTGAGGTGGCTCCGGCAGGTCCGCGAGGTCGGGCGGAGTCAAAGAAGATCTCGGTGAGGAGAGGGCAGAGGCAGAGCCGCGACGGCGGCTGACACAAGTGGCGGCTCAAAGCAAGAACTTGGCAGAGACGGGACCCAGCCAAAGCGTGCGCTGAGGGAGTCCTGGACTAAGGGGTCCTCGGGTGTCCGGCCTGTTAGCCATGAGCCGAACTGATGAGCTATGAAGATACGAAGACCGAAGACTGCACCCGTGTCCGTACATGACTCTCCATGGCGTGGAAGGCAAGCTTGGCGACTGGATATGTAGATTCCCTTCTTTGTAACCGACCTTGTGTAACCCTAGATCCTCTCAATGTCTATATAAACCGGAGGACTTAGTCCGGATAGGACACTCACCATCATAGCCATACAAGCTAGACCTCTAGGGTTTAGCCATTACGATCTCGAGGTAGATCAACTCTTGTAATACTCATATTCATCAATATCTATCAAGAAGGACGTAGGTGTAACACCCTCGATGCGGCTATATCTCCCACGTGTCGAAGCACGACTTAGAGGCATAACCGCATTGAAAGCAATGTCGCAAGTGAGGTAATCTTCACACAACCCATGTAATACATAAGGGAAAGAGATACATAGTTGGCTTACAATCGCCACTTCACACAATACATGAATAAAGCATTACAACATCCAAATACAATCAAGGTCCGACTATGGAACCAAAATAAAAGAAGAACCCCAAATGCGACAAGGTCCCCGATCGACCCCAACTGGGCTCCACTACTGATCAACTAGAACGAAACAACACAAAGGACAAGATCTTCATCGAGCTCCTCCTTGAGCTTGGTTGCGTCACCTTCACGGACTTATCGGCACCTGCAAACTGGTTTTGGAAGTATCTGTGAGTCACGGAGACTCAGCAATCTCACACCCTCACGATCAAGACTATTTAAGCTTATGGGTAAGGTAAAGGTATGAGATGGAGCTGTAGCAAGCGACTAGCATATATGGTGGCTAACCTATTCGCAAAAGAGAGCGAGAAGAGAAGGCAAAGCACAATCGTGAAACTATGATCAAGAAGTGATCCTAGAACAACCCACGTCAAGCATAACTCCAACACCGTGTTCACTTCCCGGACTCCGCCGGAAAGAGACCATCACGGTAACACACGCGGTTGATGTATTTTAATTAAGGTCAACTTCAGGTTTTCTACAACCGGACATTAACAAATTCCCATCTGCCCATAACCGCGGGCACGGCTTTCGAAAGTTCAAAACCCTGCAGGGGTGTCCCAACTTAGCCCATAACAAGCTCTCACGGTCAACGAAGGATATTCCTTCTAGCGGGAAGACCCGATCAGACTCGGAATCCTGATTACAAGACATTTCGACAAGGTAAAACTAAACCAGCAACACCGCCCGAATGTGCCGACAAATCCCGATAGGAGCTGCACATATCTCGTTCTCAGGGCACACCGGATTGTCCAAGGTACGGGTAGGCCAGCCCAGAGTTGCCCCTGGTGGCCACCGGCAGCTGACAGGTTGGACCAACACTCAGAGGAGCACTGGCCCGGGGGGTAAAATAATGATGACCCTCAGGAGCGCGACTCCCAAGGGAAAAGAAAAGGCTAGGTGGCGTATGGTAAAACCAATGTTGGGCATTGCTGGAAGAGTTTTATTCAAGGCGAACTGTCAAGGGGTTCCCATTATACCCAACCGCGTAAGGAACGCAAAATCCAGGAACATAACACCGATATGACGGAAACTAGGGCGGCAAGAGTGGAACAAAACACCAGGCATAAGGCCGAGCCTTCCACCCTTTACCAAGTATATAGATGCATTAATTAAATAAGATATATTGTGATATCCCAACAAGTAAACATGTTCCAACAAGGAACAACATCTCCATGTTCCAACAAGGAACAAACTTCAATCTTCACCTGCAACTAACAACGCTATAAGAGGGGATGAGCAAAGCGGTAACATAGCCAAACAACGGTTTGCTAGGACAAGGTGGGTTAGAGGCTTGGCTTAAGAATATGGGAGGCATGATAAGCAAGTGGTAGGTATCGCAGCATAGGCATAGCAAAAGAGCGAGCAACTAGCAAGCAAAGATAGAAGTGATTTCGAGGGTATGGTCATCTTGCCTGAAATCCCGCAAGGAAGAAGAACGAGTCCATGAAGAAGTCAAACGGTCATAGTTGAACGGTTCCTCACAACGCGACGTTATCGGAACCAACCCGAAGAAACAACGCCGGAAAGGAGCAAACAACATAGTAAACAACCAACACATGACCATGGCATGATGCACAACCAAGTATGATGCATGTCCGGTTTAATGAAGCATGGCATGGCAAAGTGCACAAGCAATCCTACAAATTAAGTGGAGCTCAATATGCAACGACTTGCATATTGACGAAACACCACATTCAAGTTATTTAGTTCGATCTCGTTTATGTACCCAACAAGATTAAATGCTGTTAGCATGGCAAGAGGGTGAAGCAAAGTAAAACTACCTATCTAGTCAAGTTTAGATGAGGCCGGAAGTAACAAACAACAATTCCGGAAACTCCTCATATGCATATATTAGGTTTGGTACAGTTCTGCCCTAAACATAATTTTAGAGTTGTTAGGCATGCAAAACAAGTACCCCATGTTAAACTAGGCATTTTTCTACCCCATTTACATATAAAGTTTATTAAATTTGGAGCTATGGTTATTTAGTTATGAATTAAATCATTTTAGCATGGCATTTAAGCAAATTTAAACAAACATCATTTTAAACATTTTAAACATGGGTGAAAATTGAATAATATTAAACTAGACAAAATTCTAAGCAAGTTTCATATATAAATCATTTTAAACCTGCACGGTTGTTAAGTTATTATATGCATGATGTATGAGGGCTTTTCTGTAAACTGTGATCTCTAGAATAAAAGGAAAATCGCCGCACTGAAAAAAATACCAATGGGCCGAAACATGGCAGGCTGGACCAACAGAGAGAAAAAACAAAAAACAAAAAAGGGGGGCACTGGGGCCTCACCATGGGCTTTGGCCCAAGGCGGTGGAGAGGAAGGAGGCCCGCAGAGGGCGCACTGGGCCAGCCTGCTTGGCTCGATCGAAAGGGTCAACGAAGCCTGGTCTCGCTCGTGTTCTGATGAAGCTGAAGAACGCAGCGGTTTGGTGCAGCGAAACATGGCAGCAGGGCGGCGACCGGTCTTGGGAGCAACGCAGGAGGACTTGGCGCGACAGCTTCAGGGACTTGGCGAGGCTCCAGGACGGTGCGGTGGTGGATCCGGGCATGGGGAGAGGCGCGATGCAGGCGGGGCGTGGTCAACAGGAGCGGGACAAGGCGCTGCTGTCCTCTTCTCTGAAGAAACAGAAACAGCAGCAGGGGTTTGAAGCAGGGGCTCTCCGGCGAGGGCACTGGTGACCGGGGACGGGGCCTAGTTGCCGGGATCCGGCCGGAATGGGCAAGTGCGGCGGAGTGCCAGTCGGATCTGGTCGGAGATTGCGTGGATCCGTGGTGGACGGTGACGAACAACGAGCGACAGGGTTCCTGCACTCCACGGAAGAGAGAGCCATGAGAGGAGGAGGAGAAGCAAGATGGGGAGAAGGAAGGAGAGGGAAGCCTGGCACTGGCCTGGGTCGGGGCGACGCTTGCGAGGGTCAACAACAAGGACAGTGGGGTGGAGCAGTGGCTTGCGGGGGCTCCTCTCCTCTCGATGGAGCTCGGGAACGAGGGCACGGGGAGGCAGCAGCCTCGGGCAGAGGAGGAAGAGGAAGGAGCTCCGGTGGCTTCGCTTGCTGCTGCTGCTGGTAGCCGGTGGAGCTCGAGCAAGGTCCGCCGAGGTGGCTTGGTGGTGTTGAGATCGAGGAGGAGGGGATCCCGAGAAAGAGGAGAGTAGGTGGAGTGGCGGCGGCGATGGGACAAACGGCCTAAATTTTAGGGTTGGTCAATATATATATGTTATTGGATTAGGTTAGGGGGGTATTCGGTCCGTCCGATCATAATCGGGCGGTCGAGAAAAATAGACTAAGAAGTCCAATTAACAAAACGGAGACGTTTTGTAGATGTTTGGGGATGTTCCGGACCCAACGGTGACGACTGCCCGGGTCGGGTCCGGGACAACTTTCGGGCGCGCGCGAGGAGGGTCGCGGGCTGACGATAGAGGTTAGGTTGGGTCTGGCGGATTATGAAGAGCGGGTTGGTCTGAGAGAAGAGGGGAGAGATGCAGCCCAGCATGGTTTTCGGAGACCGAAAATGTCCGACGTTAGACCGACTATACTGCCGCTATAGTTATCCGTTGGGGCATCAAACGATCTCCGAATGCGATGAAACTTGACAGGTGGTCTATCTATATTATAATAAGACCACGCGTCAACTCTCATCCCATTCCGAGAACATTTTCCGGCCACTTATAAAATACTATTTCGAACATGCCGCGGGCGCGTGCAAGTGTGGTTGGGCTCACAACGGACAACAGATGGAACTGGGGGAACCCGGATGGATGCAAGTTTTGAAAACATGATGATGCAATGCACATGATGACATGAAAAGATGCAACACGCAAGCGAATGACAAGGAAACAACAAAAAAACACCGGAAGACACCTGGCGCAACGGTCTCGGGGCGTTACAGTAGGGTATTACCTCCATAGAGAGGGCCCGAACCTGGGTAAACATCATGTTCCTTGTCTCCTGTTACCATCGACCTTACACGCACAGTTCAGGACCCCCTACCTGAGATCTGCCGGTTTTGACACCGACATTGGTGCTTCCATTGTGAGTTCCACTGTGCTGTCGCTAAAAGGTTTAATGGCCCCTTCAATCATCCATAATGACGCTGTCCAAGGAGAAACTTTCCTCCCCGAACAGATCTTCGTGTTAGGTGGCTTCGCATGATACGTCTCCAACGTATCTATAATTTTTGATTGCTCCATGCTATATTATCTACTGTTTTGGACATTATTGGGCTTTATTATCCACTTTTATATTATTTTTGGGACTAACCTATTAACCGGAAGCCGAGCCCAGAATTGCTGTTTTTTGCCTATTTCAGGGTTTCGAAGAAAAGGAATATCAAACGGAGTCCAAACGGAATGAAACCTTCGGGAACGTGATTTTCTCACCGGACGTGATCCAGGGGACTTGCACCCTACGTCAAGAAACGAAAGAGGAGGCCACGAGGTAGGGGGCGCGCCTACCCCCCAGGCGCGCCCTCCACCCTCGTGGGCCCCCTGTTGCTCCACCGACGTACTCCTTCCTCTTATATATACCTACGTACCCCCAAACGATCATATACGGAGCCAAAACCCTAATTCCACCACCGCAACTTTCTGTATCCACGAGATCCCATCTTGGGGCCTGTTCCGGAGCTCCACCAGAGGGGCATCGATCATGGAGGGCTTCTACACCAACACCATAGCCCCTCCGATGAAGTGTGAGTAGTTTACCTCAGACCTACGGGTCCATAGTTAGTAGCTAGATGGCTTCTTCTCTCTTTTTGGATCTCAATACAATGTTCTCCCCCTCACTTGTGGAGATCTATTCGATGTAATCTTCTTTTGGCGGTGTGTTTGTTGAGACCGATGAATTGTGGGTTTATGATCAAGTCTATCTATGAACAATATTTGAATCTTCTCTGAATTCTTTTATGTATGATTGGTTATCTTTGCAAGTCTCTTCGAATTATCTGTTTGGTTTGGCCTACTAGACTGATCTTTCTTGCAATGGGAGAAGTGCTTAGCTTTGGGTCCAATCTTGCGGTGTCCTTTCCCAGTGATAGTAGGGGCAGCAAGACACGTATTGTATTGTTGCCATCGAGGATAACAAGATGGGGTTTTCATCATATTGCATGAGTTTATCCTTCTACATCATGTCATCTTGCTTAAGGCGTTACTCTGTTTTCATTAACTTAATACTCTAGATGCATGTTGGATAGCGGTCGATGAGTGGAGTAATAGTAGTAGATGCAGGCAGGAGTCGGTCTACTTGTCTCGGACGTGATGCCTATATACATGATCATACCCAGATATTCTCATAACTATGCTCAATTTTGTCAATTGCTCAACAGTAATTTGTTCACCCACCGTAGAATATTTATGCTCTCGAGAGAAGCCACTAGTGAAACCTATGGCCCCCGGGTCTATCTTCATCATATTAATCTCCCAATACTTAGTTATTTCCTTTGCTTTTTATTTTACTTTGCATCTTTATCACAAAAATACCAAAAATATTGTCTTATCATATCTATCAGATTTCACTCTCGTAAGTGGCCGTGTAGGGATTGACAACCCCTTATCGCGTTGGTTGCGAGGATTTATTTGTTTTGTGCAGGTACAAGGGACTGGCGCGTAGCCTCCTACTGGATTGATACATTGGTTCTCAAAAACTGAGGGAAATACTTATGCTACTTTGCTGTACCATCCCTTCCTCTTTGAGGAAAACCAATGCAGTGCTCAAGAGGTAGCAAGAAGGATTTCTGGCGCCGTTGCCAGGGAGGTCTACGCAAAAGTCAATATACCAAGTACCCATCACATACCCTTATCTCCCGCATTAAATTATTTGCCATTTGCCTCTCGTTTTCCTCTCCCCCACTTCACCCTTGCCGTTTTATTCGCCCTCTCTCTCTATCCTCCCTCTCTTTGCCGTTTGCCTCTTTTTGCCCGCTTTTTGTTTGCTTGTGTGTTAGTTTGCTTGCTTGTCATGATGGCTCAAGATAACACTAAATTGTGTGACTTCACCAATACCAACAATAATGATTTTATTAGCACTCCGATTGCTCCTCTTACCGATCCTGAATCTTGTGAAATTAATACTGCTTTGCTGAATCTTGTCATGAAAGATCTGTTTTCCGGCCTTCCTAGTGAAGATGTCGCTACCCATCTAAATAGCTTCGTTGATTTGTGTGATATGCAAAAGAAGAAAGATGTGAATAATGATATTGTTAAATTGAAGCTATTTCCTTTTTCGCTTAGAGATCGTGCTAAAGCTTGGTTTTCGTCTTTGCCTAAAAATAGTATTGATTCATGGAATAAGTGCAAAGATGCTTTTATCTCTAAGTATTTTCGTCCCGCTAAGATCATCTACCTTAGAAACAATATTATGAATTTTAAGCAACTTGATCATGAACATATTGCACAGGCTTGGGAGAGAATGAAATTAATGATACGTAATTGCCCTACTCATGGTTTGAATTTGTGGATGATTATACACAATTTTTATGCCAGATTGAATTTTGCTTCTAGAAATCTTTTAGATTCGGCCGCGGGAGGCACTTTTATGGAAATCACTTTAGGAGAAGCTACTAAACTCCTAGATAATATTATGGTTAATTATTCTCAATGGCATACTGAAAGATCTAGTAATAAAAAGGTGCATACGATAGAAGAAATTAATGTTTTGAGTGGAAAGATGGATGAACTTATGAAATTATTTGCTAGTAAGAGTGTTTCTTCCGATCCTAATGATATGCCCTTGTCTACTTTGATTGAGAATAATAATGAATCTATGGATGTGAATTTTGTTGGTGGGAACAATTTTGGTAACAACGCGTATAGAGGAAATTTCAATCCTAGGCCTTATCCTAGTAATCCCTCTAATAATTATGGTAATTACTACAACAATTCTTATGGAAATTATAATAAGATGCCCTCTGATTTTGAATCTAATATTAAAGAATTTATTACCTCGCAAAAGAATTTCAATGCTTTAATGGAAGAAAAATTGCTTAAGATTGATGAGTTGGCTAGGAACGTTGATAGAATTTCTCTTGATGTTGATTCTTTGAAACTTAGATCTATTACACCTAAGCATGATATCAATGAGTCTCTCAAATCCATGATAATTTCCATTGATGAGTGCAAAGAAAGAACCGCTAGGATGCGTGCTAAGAAAGATGCCTTTATAAGAGCGTGTTCTTCTAGTTCCTATGAAAATAAAGATGAAGATCTAAAAGTTATTGATGTGTCCCCTATTAAATATTTGTTTTGCAATATCAATCTTGATAATGATGGGATTGAATATGATCCACCTTTACCTAGAAGGCATTCCAAGAATTCAGAATTTTTTGATCTTGATGCTAAAATTGATAAAAGTGGGATTGAAGAAATTAAAACCCTAGATGTTGCTAAACCCACTATTATGGATTTCAAGGAATTTAACTATGAAAATTGCTCTTTGATTGATTGTATTTCCTTGTTGCAATCCGTGCTAAATTCTCCTCACGCTTATAGTCAAAATAAAGCGTTTACTAAACATATCGCTGATGCCTTGATGCAATCTTATGAAGAAAAACTTGAATTGGAAGTTTCTATCCCTAGAAAACTTTATGATGAGTGAGAACCAACTATTAAAATTAAAATTAAAGATCATGAATGCTATACTTTATGTGATTTGGGTGCTAGTGTTTCCACGATTCCAAAGACTTTGTGTGATTTGTTAGGTTTCCGTGATTTTGATGATTGCTCTCTAAACTTGCACCTTGCGGATTCCACTATTAAGAAACCTATGGGAAGAATTAATGATGTTCTTATTGTTGCAAATAGGAATTATGTGCCCGTAGATTTTATTGTTCTTGAGATAGATTGCAATCCTTCATGTCCTATTATTCTTGGTAGACCTTTCCTTAGAACGATTGGTGCAATTATTGATATGAAGGAAGGAAATATTAGATTCCAATTTCCATTAAGGAAAGGCATGGAACACTTTAATAGAAAGAAAATTAAATTACCTTATAAATCTATTATGAGAGCCACTTATGTATTGCCTACCAAAGATGGCAATACCTAGATCTATCCTTGCTTGTTATGCCTAGCTAGGGGCGTTAAACGATAGTGCTTGTTGTGACGCAACCCAATTTTATTTTTATTCCTTGGTTTTTGCTCCTGTTTAGTAATAAATAATTTATCTAGCCTCTGTTTTGGTTATGTATTTTTTGTGTTTAATTAGTGTTTGTGCCAAGTAGAACTGTTGGGAAGACTTGGGGAAAGTCTTGTTAAACTTGCTGTAAAAAACAGAAACTCTAGCGCTCACGAGAACTGCTGCCATTTTTATTTGGAAAGTGATATTTAGTTAATTATTTTTGCAGATGATTAATATATAAATTCATCACGTCCAGAAATTTATTTTAGAATTTTTGGGGTTCCAGATCTTGCGCTAGCTACAGATTACTACAGACTGTTCTGTTTTTGACAGATTCTGTTTTTCGTGTGTTGTTTGCTTATTTTGATGAATCTATGGCTAGTAAAATAGTTTATAAACCATAGAGAAGTTGGAATACAGTAGGTTTAACACCAATATAAATAAAGAATGAGTTCATTACAGTACCTTGAAGTGGTCTTTTGTTTTCTTTCGCTAACGGAGCTCATGAGATTTTCTACTTTGAATTTGTGTTGTGAAGTTTTCAAGTTTTGGGTAAATATTTGATGGGTTATGGAACAAGGAGTGTCAAGAGCCTAAGCTTGGGGATGCACATGGCACCCCCAAGATAATCTAAGGACACCTAAAAATCCAAAGCTTGGGGATGCCCCAGAAGGCATCCCCTCTTTCGTCTACTTCTATCGGTAACTTTACTTGGAGCTATATTTTTATTCACCACATGATATGTGTTTTGCTTGGAGCGTCTTGTATGATTTGAGTCTTTAATTTTTAGTTTACCACAATCATACTTGCTGTACACACCTTTTGAGAGAGCCATGCATGATTTGGAATTTGTTAGAATACTCTATGTGTTTCGCTTATATCTTTTGAGTTATATAGTTTTACTCTAGTACTTCACTTATATCTTTTAGAGCACGGTGGTGGATTTGTTTTATAGAAACTATTGATCTCTCATGCTTCGCTTAGATTATTTTGAGAGTCTTAAATAGCATGGTAATTTGCTTAAAATCCTAATATGCTAGGTATTCAAGATTAGTAAAAAAAATCTTATGAGTGTTTTGAATACTAAGAGAAGTTTGATGCTTGATGATTGTTTTGAGATATCGAGGTAATAATATAAAAGTCGTGCTAGTTGAGTAGTTGTGAAATTGAGAAATTCTTGTGTTGAATTCTGCAAGTCCCGTAGCATGCACGTATGGTAAACATTATGTAACAAATTTGAAACATGAGGTGTTATTTGATTGTCCTCCTTATGAGTGGCGGTCGGGGACGAGTGATGGTCTTTTCTTACCAATATATCCCCCTAGGAGCATGCGCGTAGTGCCGAGGTTTTTGATGACTTGTAGATTTTGCAATAAGTATGTGAGTTCTTTATGACTAATGTTGAGTCCATGGATTATACGCACTCTCACCCTTCCATCCTTGCTAGCCTCTTCGGTACCGTGCATTGCCCTTTCTCACATTGAGAGTTGGCGCAAACTTCGCCGGTGCATCCAAACCCCGTGATATGATATGCTATTTCACACATAAACCTCATATCTTCCTCAAAACAGCCACCATACCTACCTATTATGACATTTCCATAGCCATTCCGAGATATATTGCCATGCAAATTTCCACCATTCCGTTTATCATGACACATTCATTATTGTCATATTGCTTAGCATGATCATATAGTTGACATAGTATTTGTGGCAAAGCCACAGTTCATAATTCTTTCATACATGTCACTCTTGGTCCATTGCATATCCCGGTACACCGCCGGAGGCATTCATATAGAGTCATCTTTTGTTCTAGTATCGAGTTGTAATCATTGAGTTGTATAATAAATAGAAGTGTGATGATCATCATTTTCTAGAACATTGTCCCAAGTGAGAAATTATAAAAAAGAGAGAGAGAAAGGCCATATAAAAAAAGAGAAAGGCCATATAAAAAAAGAAAAAGTCCTAAATAAAAAAAATGAGAGAAAAAGAGAGAAGGGACAATGTTACTATCCTTTGCCACACTTGTGCTTCAAAGTAGCACTATAACCTTCATGATAGAGAGTCTCTTGTTTTGTCACTTTCATATACTAGTGGGAATTTTCATTATAGAACTTGGCTTGTATATTCCAACAATGGGCCTTGTCAAGTGCCCTAGGTCTTCGTGAGCAAGCAAGTTGGATGCACACCCACTTAGTTTCTTTTGTTGAGCTTTCATACATTTATAGCTCTAGTGCATCCGTTGCATGGCAATCCCTACTCCTTGCATTAACATCAATCGGTGGGCATATCCATAGCCCATTGATTAGCCTTGTTGATGTGAGACTTTCTCCTTTTTCGTCTTCTCCACATAACCCCCTCATTATATTCTATTCCACCCATAGTGCTATGTCCACGGCTCGCGCTCATATATTGCGTGAACGTTTATAGGTTTGAGATTACTAAAGTATGAAACAATTGCTTGGCTTGTCATCGGGGTTGTGCATGATGAGAGCATTCTTGTGTGACGAAAATGGAGCATGACTAACCTATATGATTTTGTAGGGATGAAGTTTCTTTGGCCATGTTATTTTGAGAAGACATAATTGCTTTGTTAGTATGCTTGAAGTATTATTATTTTTATGTCAATATGAACTTTTGTCTTGAATCTTTTGGATCTGAATATTCATACCACAATTAAGAAGAATTACATTAAAATTATGCCAAGTAGCACTCCGCATCAAAATTTCCGTTTTTATCATTTACCTACTCGAGGACGAGCAAGAATTAAGCTTGGGGATGCTTGATACGTCTCCAACGTATCTATAATTTTTGATTGCTCCATGCTATATTATCTACTGTTTTGGACATTATTGGGCTTTATTATCCACTTTTATATTATTTTTGGGACTAACCTATTAACCGGAGGCCCAACCCAGAATTGCTGTTTTTGCCTATTTCAGGGTTTCGAAGAAAAGGAATATCAAACAGAGTCCAAACAGAATGAAACATTCGGGAACGTGATTTTCTCACCGAACGTGATCCAGGGGACTTGGACCCTACGTCAAGAAACAAAAGAGGAGGCCACGAGGTAGGGGGGCGCGCCTACCCCCCAGGTGCGCCCTCCACCCTCATGGGCCCCCTATTGCTCCACCGACGTACTCCTTCCTCCTATATATACCTACGTACCCCAAACGATCAAATACGGAGCCAAAACCCTAATTCCACTGCCGCAACTTTCTGTATCCACGAGATCCCATCTTGGGGCCTGTTCTGGAGCTCCGCCGGAGGGGGCATCGATCACGGAGGGCTTCTACATCAACACCATAGCCCCTCCGATGAAGTGTGAGTAGTTTACCTCATACCTACGGGTCCATAGTTAGTAGCTAGATGGCTTCTTCTCTCTTTTTGGATCTCAATACAATATTCTCCCCCTCTCTTGTGGAGATCTATTCGATGTAATCTTATTTTTGCGGTGTGTTTGTTGAGACCGATGAATTGTGGGTTTATGATCAAGTCTATCTATGAACAATATTTGAATCTTGTCTGAATTCTTTTATGTATGATTGGTTATCTTTGCAAGTCTCTTCGAATTATCAGTTTGGTTTGGCCTACTAGATTGATCTTTCTTGCAATGGGAGAAGTGCTTAGCTTTGGGTCCAATCTCGCGGTGTCCTTTCCCAGTGACAGTAGGGGCAGCAAGGCACATATTGTATTGTTGCCCTCGAGGATAACAAGATGGGGTTTTCATCATATTGCATGAGTTTATCCCTCTACATCATGTCATCTTGCTTAAGGCATTACTCTGTTTTCATTAACTTAATACTCTAGATGCATGCTGGATAGCGGTCGATGAATGGAGTAATAGTAATAGATGCAGGCAGGAGTCGGTCTACTTGTCTCGGACGTGATGCCTATATACATGATCATACCTAGATATTCTCATAACTATGCTCAATTTTGTCAATTGCTCAACAGTAATTTGTTCACCCACTGTAGAATACTTATGCTCTCGAGAGAAGCCACTAGTGAAACCTATGGCCCCCGGGTCTATCTTCATCATATTAATCTCCCAATACTTAGTTATTTCCTTTGCTTTGATTTTACTTTGCATCTTTATCAAAAAAATACCAAAAATATTATCTTATCATATCTATCAGATCTCACTCTCATAAGTGGCCGTGTAGGGATTGACAACCCCTTATCGCATTGGTTGCGAGGATTTATTTGTTTTGTGCAGGTACGAGGGACTGGCGCGTAGCCTCCTACTGGATTGATACCTTGGTTCTCAAAAACTGAGGGAAATACTTACGCTACTTTGCTGCATCATCCCTTCCTCTTCGGGGAAAACCAACGCAGTGCTCAAGAGGTAGCATCGCACTGCGGCCCAATTCACTTTGCCATCTGGAGCAGATCGAAAGCTATGCCCCTGGCCATCGGGTCAGATTTGGGAGCTTGAACTACATTGCGGACACCCGTGGAGACTTGATCTTCGCCGGATTCGAGATCGCGGTAGCCGCTCCTGGTCGCCCCGATGATCATGACCTAAATCTATCATCAGGCTGCATCCTGGAGATTGCTCTTGTAACCGCTCTGGCCCTAGATCCGGAGCAAGCCACGCCACCCAAGGATGGGAGGATCAACCCGACCACGGAGGCCACAGATTCCATGACGTTGGAGCCGCGTATAGACTTAACCTCTCACGACGTCTCTGTCAGCGTAACTCTGGACTCGTCTCCGTCCATAAGTTCCGAACCACGTGAGGCCGCGGACGCCGAGCTTGATCATTTATCGATCTTTGAATTCAGCGCCGCAGACATCTTCTAGCGCTCGCCTTTGGGCGATGTGCTAAACTCATTAAAAAACCTGTCCTTGACAGAGGACTCACAGCCGAACTATATCCGGCTCGAACTAGGGGTTGACGGTGGAGAATTTCGCTGCCCACCCGCCACCCACTTCATAGCCACGGTCGAGGATTTAACCGACGAACTTGACTACGACTTCGAGGACATCGACGGTATGGACGATGATGCCGGAGAAGAAGATGTCCAGAACCCACCGTTCACCGGACGCTGGACGACCACTTCCTCGTATGATGTATACATGGTGGATGCACCAAAGGAGAACAACGACGAGGACAAGGAATATCCAGCTGAGGATAAACCTTCTGAAATACAGTCCAAGCGCCGACGTTAGCAGCGCCGCTCTAAGTCACGCCGCAGTAAAGATAGCAGTACCGGCACAGGAGAAGACAACACTCCAGAAGGTGCCGAAGGCAACAAAGACCCCGTCGATACAGTTAATGAACTAGATGAACGGGGGGCGGGTAGGTTAGCCCGGTAAACAGGCCACGCATGAAGATTCGGAGGACGATAACTACCTCCCGCTCTTCGAGGATGAGGTGAGCCTCGGCACCGAGGATTTCATCGTGCCTGAGGAACCTCTTGAGCAGGAGCGCTTCAAGCGCCAGCTAATTGCCACTGTAAGGAGCCTAAAAAAGAAGCAGCAGCAGCTTCAAGTTGACCAAGATCTGCTCAATGATAAATGGACCGATGTCCTAGCAGCCGAAGAGTACAGCCTCAAGCGCCCAACCAAAAGCTACCCAAAGTGCAAATTGCTACCTCAGTTTGACGAGGAGGCGCCGAACTACATACCTCTATCATACAACGCGGCTGACCGACCACCACATGGCCGAGACAAAACGGCAACTCACGCCGAACACCAGCCAGCCCCGCCTCAGTGCACATGCAGAGGTAAACCAGCCCAGGGGCATACATATGACCTCCGGCAAACCCTGAACAATAAACCAGGACACACTAGATCAATCTAGATGGCCACCTATTCAGACATGACAAACTTAGTCACGCACGGGCCGAAAACCGCCGACGGACTCCATCCGAGCTACGTCGTGATACTTCCCGATATAGAGGTGCCGCACACCCTCATCGCTTCACTGATGAGGCCCTGGATCATGAATTCCCAGAAGGGTTCAAACCTGTGAATATAGAATCATACGATGGAACCACGGACCCCGCGGTGTGGATCAAAGACTTCATTCTCCACATTCGTATGGCCCGCGGCGATGACCTCCACGCCATCAAATACCTCCCTTTAAAACTCAAGGGGCCAGCTTGGCACTGGCTCAATAGTCTGCCTGCAAATTTCATTGGCAGCTAGGAGGACTTGGAAGAGGCCTTCCTCGATAACTTCCAAGGTACATATGTTTGACCTCCGGACGCTGATGACTTAAGCCATATAGTTCAACAGCCCGGAGAGTTCGCCAGGAAATTCTGGACTAGGTTCTTAACTAAAAAGAACCAAATCATCGATTGTCCGGATGCCGAAGCCCTAGCAGCCTTCAAACACAGCATTCGCGACGAATGGCTCGCTCGCCACCTCGGCCAAGAAAAGCCAAAATCCATGGCAGCCCTCACGACACTCATGACCCGCTTTTGTGCGGGCGAGGACAGTTGTTTGGCCGTAGCAAAAACAATGCAAGCGACGCCGGCGCCACTGAAGCTAAAACTAGCAAAGACAAATCTCGATGCAATAGATACAAGCGCTGAAACAATAGTGATAACACCGAGGACACGACAGTTAATGCCGGATTCAGGGGCCCTAAGTCCGGTCAGCGGAAGAAGCCATTCCAAAAGAACAATTCAAGCCCATCCAGCTTGGACCACATACTCAATCATTCATGCCATATTCATGGCACCCCAGACAAGCCACCCAATCATACAAATAGAGATTGCTGGGTTTTTAAATAGGCCGGCAAACTAAACGCTGAGAATAGGGAAAAGGGATCGCAAAGCAAGGACAATGACAAAGAGCCCCAGCAACCGAACATAGGGGGACAAAAGAAGTTTCCCCCTCAGGTCAAAACAGTGAACATGATATATGCTACCCACATCCCCAAGAGGGAGCGCAAGCGTGCGCTCAGGGACATCTATGCGATAGAGCCAGTCGCCCCAAAATTTAATCCATGGTCGTCATGCCCGATCACTTTTGATCGCCCGAATCATCCGACCAGTATCCAGCACGATGGCTTAGCCACACTGGTCTTAGACCCAATGATTGATGGGTTCCACCTGACTGGCGTCCTTATGGACGGAGGTAGCAGCCTTAATCTGCTCTATCAGGATACAGCGCGAAAAATGGGCATTAACCCATCAAGGATCAAGCCTACAAGGACTACCTTTAAAGGAGTCATACCAGGCGTAGAGGCCCACTGTACGGGCTCAATCACACTCGAGGTTGTCTTCGGATCTCCGGACAACTTCCGAAGCGAGGAGAAATCTTCAATATCGTCCCATTTCGCAGCGGCTATCACACACTGCTCGGACGAACTGCGTTCGCTCGATTCAACGCGGTACCACACTATGCTTATCTCAAGCTCAAGATGCCTAGTCCACATGGCATCATAACAGCTAACGGAAATACGGAACGCTCCTTCCGTATAGAAGAGCACACAGCTGCCTTAGCAGGAGAAGTACAGAGCAACCTTCTCAAGCAGAACCTTAACTCGGCTACCGAGCCCACGGACACCGTTAAGATGGTCCGAACTACTCTGCAGTAGGAGAGCTCGTCTCGTCAGGAGCTCAACTAGCAATTCGGCCTCCATCGCAGTTCCGATCAAGTGGTGGCATTCGTGCCGCGTGTACATAACTACACGCTCAAAATCCCATGGGCATCAACGGAGGCATAGCTAGCTTGTGGTCCGTAGTACGGCTCAACCGACGTCGGATACACATATACTTTCATTTTTACTTGTTTCCTTTTCAGGTCTCAATCCCACAGGCACCATCTGATGGCCTGGTCATCGGTCCTCTTGAAGAATAAACACACCAAGACGACGAGAAACACAGACATATGGGGGACTTTTTAGGTGATTTCGTTAACAATAACTTTACCTGTTTTTCAGGACCCGCATGTAGCTCTCCCTTGGTTTCGGCATGTCAAATAGCATGTTGCTTATCGCACTATCTGTATCAATGCGCATTGACGTACTAATTAAATTACAATGAGAACAGTTTGCCGCTTGAGCTGGAGGACTCCAGCTTTTTTGTACCTTTTCTGTTTTCTTTCTTATTTCTCTTTTTCAGCTCCCCTGTGGATAACCCTATCAGGTAGCACCCGTACACTTTGGTACGTTTCATGTTCGCCAAGGGTTGCACAGCACCCCACATTATGGCAACAAAATCCTGGATACTTTTTATAGGTACAGTTCCGCACCCCGAAATTAGCATTATATGCATTGGCTCCGAATCATGTCTTTGGTCAATAGTTGGGTTGCCCGGCTCCTGTGCTTGCTACCTTATGTTCCGCTATATCGGCTAAGGTAGTAAAGGGAGAACTACTGCGATTGTGCCTTGGTTTATCCAAAGGAGCAACTCAGTAGAGAAAGCCGAAAACTGACTGTCATGATGCGGCGCAAGCCGGTCAGCTGTTCGGAGGTTGCAAATCATTGGAGATTTCTCTCGCATTACACGAAAGTTTGGCACTTCTCGATCAGACGCTTATAGCACTCTAGTTCGGATACTAGGGGTTGCGCCCATGTTTTTATTGTCGCACTCCTATGGCTAAGTGAGGGTGTTACAGCCGCATAGTCTGGTTGCTTGGTTCGTTGCGCTAAACAACTCCTTCAAGGACCATCTAATCGGATCAAGATTGTTTAGATTCCATCCCGAACACCCCCGTAATACCTATGTGGGGGCAGAAGCCGACGACTGGTTAACCCTCAGATTTCATACAACACGGCCGCACAGGAAGTAAAAATTTAAAAACATAACAAAGCATTATATTGCATAAACACTTTGTTTTATCATACAAGGTAGAGGGAACTCGCATACATTCATTCCAAGATAGTGTCTTTCGCACAGTGATGCGCAACAATGCGGGATCCCTCCAGGACACCATCAAAATATAACTCGGGTCGGCGGTGCTCTTTGCCCTCAGGTGGCCCCTCGGTCATTAGCTTCTTGGCATCCATCTTCGCCCAATGCGTCTTGACGCGGGCAAAGGCCATCCTTGCACCTTCAATACAGACCGACCGCTTTATCACCTCAAGACGTGGGCATGCATCAACAAGCTGCTTCGTAAGTCCGAAGTAGCTACTGTGCATCGGCACGACAGGCCATAGTCGGACTATAAGCTCCTTCATGGCCAGCTCGGCCGCCTTGTGCAGCTCGACCAGCTATTTCAGCTGGTCGCTGCTACCTCTTGAGCACTTGCGTTGGTTTTTCCTTGAAGAGGAAAGGGTGATGCAGCAAAGTAGCGTAAGTATTTCCCTCAGTTTTTGAGAACCAAGGTATCAACCCAGTAGGAGGCCACGCACGAGTCCCTCGCACCTACACAAAATAATAAATCCTCGCAACCAACATGATAAGGGGTTGTCAATCCCTACACGATCACTTACGAGAGTGAGATCTGATAGATATGATAAGATAATATTTTTGGTACTTTTATGATAAAGATGCAAAGTAAAATAAAAGGCAATAAAAATAACTAAGTATTGGAAGATTAATATGATGGAAGATAGACCCGAGGGCCATAGGTTTCACTAGTGGCTTCTCTCAAGAGCATAAGTATTCACGGTGGGTAAACAAATTACTGTTGAGAAATTGACAGAATTGAGCATAGTTATGAGAATATCTAGGTATGATCATGTATATAGGCATCACGTCCGAGACAAGTAGACCGACTCCTGCCTGCATCTACTACTATTACTCCACACATCGACCGCTATCCAGCATGCATCTAGAGTATTAAGTTCATAAGAACAAAGTAACCCTTTAAGTAAGATGACATGATGTAGAGGGATAAACTCATGCAATGTGATATAAACCCCATCTTGTTATCCTCGATGGCAACAATACAATACGTGCCTTGCTGCCCCTACTGTCACTGGGAAAGGAAACCGCAAGATTGAACCCAAAGCTAAGCACTTCTCCCATTGCAAGAAAGATAAATCTAGTAGGCCAAACCAAACTGATAATTCAAAGAGACTTTGAAAGTGCTAGTGATCGACTAGAGGGGGGGTGAATAGGCGATTTTTATGAAAGTCTTCAAAACATGGAAGTTTCGAAGACAAACGATAGAAACAAACCTATTACCATGCATCGGAAGGTAGACTATGCTAAGCAAGCCATAGTCAAGTATTCAATGAGATGAAAGCACGAAGATAATAGCAGCTAGGCAGTATAGATCAGGATGGAAGATAGTACGAGGCCAAACAGAAGAAGCAGTTGCACCGTGAAGACAAATAAATAATGCAAACAGGCAATGACTTCACAAGGACCAAACTGCAAATAAGGAGATGGGAAGAATGCAACCAGTGACTCGTTGAATACAATGATTTGTTGGACCAGTTCCAATTGCTGTGACAACTGTACGTCTGGTTAGGGAGGCTGAGATTCAACTCAGAAGACCGCGTCTTCACCTTATTCCCCTTGAGCTAGGACACCCAGTCCTCGCCCAATCACTCTGGTAAGTCTTCAAGGTAGACTTCCAAACCTTCACAGACTTTGTTCACCGGCGATCCACAATGACTCTTGGATGCTCAGAACGCGACGCCTAACCGGCTGGAGGATTCACAGTCCTCAAGTGTAATAAGTCTTCAGATCACACAGACAGGAAGACTTCAGTGATCCCTAACATTCTTTGGCTCTGGGTGTTTAGGGCTTTGTCCTCGCAAGGAATTTTATCTCAAAGGCTTTGAGGTGGGTTGCTCTCAAACGATAAAAGCCGTACACTAACTCTGAGCAGCCAACCATTTATCGTTGTAGGGGGTGGGCTATTTATAGCCACTAGGCAACCCGACCTGATTTGTCCGAAATGACCCTGGGTCACTAAGGAACTGACACGTGTTCCAACGGTCAGATTTCAAACACACACGACAACTTTACTTGGGCTACAAGCAAAGCTAACTTATCCAGCTCTGGATAAGATTTGCTCTCATTGTCTTCGCTCGAAGACATAGGATTTTGGTTAAGCATCACTTCAGTCATTCTGACTGGTTCACTTGGACCCCACTTAACAGTACGGTGGTTCCTATGACTCAACAAAGAAGAAAAAGAACGACGAAACAACTAAGTCTTCACGCTCCATAGTCTTTACGTGATGTCTTCTCTTGCCATAGTCTTCAATGTGAATGTCTTCACATACCACCTTTGACTTCAATGTCTTCATACATTTTTAGGGGTCATCTCTGGTAGGAAAACCGAATCAATGAGGGACTTCTACCTGTGTTATCCTGCAATTCTCACAAACACATTAGTCCCTGAACCAGGTTTGTCATCAATACTCCAAAACCAACTAGGGGTGGCACTAGATGCACTTACAATCTCCCCCTTTTTGGTGATTGATGACAAACTGGTTGAAGTTTTCAACAGGGAATAAAATATGTGAAATTGTAAAGGATAGGGTATTGTCTTCATAAGTGGCAAAGGCTCCCCCTGAAGATGTGCATATAAGTAATTTGCTTTTGGAATGCAAATGCACATGGCAGGTTGTACTTGTGGAGATCCTCTTCAACTTATGATGACAATTCATCATGCATGATTTGATATTATGAAGATAATGATATGCATAATGAAAAATGGACGTCTGCAAAATGACCTAAGTGCGGAAGTTATCATCGCACATGCGGAATTTATCATCGCATCACAGAATAGCAAATAAGTAGCAGACGACCATCGAGTTTAAGTGTTACAACTCGAAGAACCAAATGTATCAAAACGCGAGAGTTGTAAGCACTTGGCAAAAGTAGCAAGAAATAAAGCAACCACCCATATGGACCCGCTTGAAGACTATCAACCCATATGCTTCCCCCCTTTTATCAGTAAGGACCAAAAAGGTTTGAAGACATAGAGCGCCTACTCGTTCCCATGAGGTGCAGGCGAGGCAGCAGGGTCGTCGTTGAGGTCCGGTGGTGCAGAAGAACTTGGTGCAGTGTCGACATGCGCTGAAGTTGGAGGAGGTGAAGTTGCATCATCTTGGTCATCGATGACTCTGGCATTCACTATCGCAGCTGAGGACGAATAGTCAGAGTCTTCAAGTGAGGGAGTCCGACGCAAGTGAGCATTCCTTGGAGGAGTTGAGTCAAACTTGAATCTTTCGGTGAAGCCATCGTCCTGCAGGTCAGCTTCAGCACTAAGCAATGTCAAACTCTTCCAAGAACTCTGACAGGTTTCATGAGTAACAAAGGCATTCTTGGTGGCAAGATTGCGAATGCGATTGACATCCACCAAGAGGCTTTGCATCTGACGCTTAAGCCAGTTGTGATGCTTGTCCTGTTTCTGGTGTAGCGCGATGAGAAGCTCTCAGTCATTGAGAACACGAGATCGCTTCCGAGGTCATTGGGCAATGGTGCTTCCAGTGGCGTCAATTTGAGCACGAGGGGCACGTGTGTTACCAGCCAGGGGATAAACACGAGATACTGCTCGAACTCCTTCAATGGGCTGGGTGAAGCTTTGACGATCAGCATTGTGAAGATAAATGGGATCCTTAGCAGGCTCTGGGTAAATAGCTTCAACAGACAGACCAACCTCCGGCAAGAATACAAGATGATTGTGCGCGGACGGCTGATAGTTGAAGGCAGAGTGAAGCTTGATAAGACGCATGACCCATGGAGCATAGAACTTCAACCCAAAAATGTCGGAGCCAGATGCAGCCAATTGTCTGATGAAAAAGTCTTGAGCATTGAAGCTGATGCCATTGAAGATATAGAAAACCAAAGTCTTCATTGCTCCTTCAAGCTTCGCTGTAGATGAATGTCCTTTGACAGGCCATAGAGTTTTTCTGATGATATGATAAATGGTGCGAGGCAGATACTCTAGGTCTTCAACAAAGAATTCAGATGGGTAGTCAGCGTCGCGAAGCAAAGGCTTCATCATGCTCAACATTTGGCTCATGTTGGGTTCTGGCTTCTGAAAAATGCTCTCTAAAGCATTCTGGTGTTGTTGACAACCTGGTTCATAGTATTCACCAGGAGTGGGCAGGCCTGTGAGCTCAATGATATCAAGAGCTTCGTCTTCATGATGGACATTGCCTGTCATCCACTCAAGGACCCAAGTCTTTGGATCCCTGTTGTAGCCTCGAATGTGAAGAGTTGCATAGAACTGTAACAGAAGCTCTTCATTCCAGTGTTCCTTGTCTATGACAAATTTCAGGCGTCCAGCGTCTCTGAAGCAATCCAACGCTTCTTCTAGACAGGGCAGGCCAGCTAGACCTTCAGTGTCAAGATGCATATGGGGAAATATGCGCCCTTGATTGTATAAGATGCAGGAATAGTAGCTGCGCTGCTGATAGCTCCAAAACCGATCCGATGAAATGCGAGGTTTGGTGTAAGGGTTCTTGGCGCTGTTGAAGAAGGTGTTATGTGCCACGAAGCCATTCACATTGAAGACCCCAGGTGAAGTTGCAGTGCCTGGGAATCTTGGAAGTCTTGGCTTGGGCTTCTGGACTTGAGGTCTGTGCTCGACATGATAGTCAAATTGTGGACCCGCAGCAGGTGGAGGAACCAGAATGGGCCATCGGACCATAACAGGCTGACCACGATCAAATGCCAGCTCAATTGTATGAGGTCTTGGAGGGGGTACAGGAGCATTGGCATTATCGTTGACATGGGCTTTAGGGGCCACATTGGCTTTAGGTGCTTCAGTATTGGCTTCATGCGCTGCAGTGGCTTCAGGTGCATGCACTTCTGGCACCGCATTAGCTTCAGGCGCCACATTAGCTTTAGCCATGACAACGTCATTGGCTTCAGTGTTGATGTTGGTGGCTGCCTCAGTATTGTTAACATCCACTTCAGGAGCTGGAGGGCCGGACACGTTCTCCTCGAGAACAACATCTTGGTGGGATGGGGGTGTAGCAACTCTTTCTACTTCAACTCTTGGTTCTTCTTCTTCATCGGCTGATGCAGCCGGAATATCTTCAGCCGTTTTGGCTTCAGACTCAGAGACGTTCACAGTTGGAGGGACTTGGGGCCTTGATCCTTTGCGAAGCCTGCGGAATGCTGGCGATGCCTGTGGAGATGGAGTCGGCTGGGCCTCAAAGTCATCGTCATCTTGTGGTTGGGGAGCACTTCGGGTGTCTTGTTGTTGTGGGTGATCAGCAGATGATGCATCCTGAGCAGTTGGCGTCAGAGGATGACCAATGCTGATGAGCTCGCTATGCGTGAGCACAGGCGATGATACCAAATTGTGCTCGATCTGAGGAAGGAATTCATCATCTTCAAAATTGTCGTGAGGACCAATGTCTTCAGCCGCGGTGGGGTTAACAGCTGGATTGTCTTCAGCTTTAGGAGTCTCTGTGGAAGCAGGCTCATGAACTATCAACTGGCGCTCTCGATGTTCAGACGCAGGATGAGCCACAGAGATTGGATGGACATCAAGGGGCTCTGTGGGAGCAGCCCGGCCTCTCTTCTTGGTCTTCCGTTTCTTGGTTGGGGGAGCATCATCAGTGGTGGCTTTGGTCTTGCATTTTCTGGCTTCGGCTTTAGCTGCCCTTGTTTTCTTGAGTTCTGAAGCCACTGTGGGGACCTTAGGCTTCGAGCCTGTCATACTGGCTGGGAAGACAATGCGAGGTTCTTCCTGCCTTGATGCTTCTGGTTCTGCCACAGCTGGCTTCTTCTTCTTCTTAGAAGCCATTCTGGGGTCGATGCCTGGTCGCCCCAAAGCCTTGCGCTTTTCAGCTTCATTGTATCCTTGAACACATTTGGCAGCAAGATCCTTCATGCGCTCACGAGAACCTTTGGCTTCTTCGCGTTTCTTGTGGAATGCTTCCTTGAGCTCATGCATCATGACCTTGAAATTTTGAATGTCTTCAACATTGAGCCTGGCCATGTGCTTCTTGAAATGAGCCTTTTCATAATCGATCTTATGCTTCAGCTCAACAATTTTCTAAGCTAGAGCCAGCTCAGGAGCAATGGCTCCGTGGAAGGCGACGCTGAGGCCAATAGGAAGCTGAAGATCATCAAAGCTGGCATTTGGGCTGTCAAAACACTCATCAATAAACTTGTTTAGGATTTCCACATCAAAGAGAGGGAGGTCATTGAAGATTTACGCCTCTTGCTTGCTCTTGATCAACTGCTCAAGAGCGTCATCGCCAAGATCATCATCACTGGATAGATCAATGGCGTCATTTTCATTTCGCAAAACAGCAGCAGGGGTCAGTGCTTGACCAGTGGGTTGCATGGGCTTCTTCACTTTGGCGGGCTTGGAGATGCGTGAAAGATCTTCAGACTGCACACTGTCTTCAGGAGGTGCAGTGGCCAGAGGCTTCGCCCGTGAAACCTTTGGTGCAGGGGAAGGCTTCGAAGCTTTAGGTTTCTTCAGCTTCTTTGGCTTTGGTGGTGCAGGCGCTTCATCAGAATCAGCGTCATCTGCAGGTTGATCCACGACTGCCCCTTGAACCTTTATGTGAGTGATGAGACCTTCTAAGTTATAGAAGGGACCAACCAGATTGGGTTCAGCTTCGCGTGTGCCGTCAGCACGAGGAGTAGAGGGGCCTGGATTGAAGTCTAATCCCCGCGACTTCTTGTTTTCTTTGGCCGAGTTATTGGCAAACTGGAAGTTGCGCTTGAATAGATTGTCGTCACGGCACCATAGTAATGAAGATGGGTCTGCATCTGCAGGCTGTGGTCCACGGACCATGCAAGGATAGAAGCCTTGTTCAATGGATTTAGCTCTAGACCTAGGTTGAAGGTTTTTGTACAAGATGTCTCCCCAGGGTCGCTTGATGGCATTCTTCTCAGCATATTCCTGGGTCACGAACCTGTACTTGTACCATTGTTCTGCCCAATATCTTCGAATCCATTGGATTCGGGTTTTTCGCTGATTGTAGTCCTCCTCTGGATCTCTCTTGTACAGCTCATAGAGGTCAGGAGGCAAATCTCTTGAGGTGTTTCCACGACGCTGTCTGCCACCCTTCCTTGCAGACTTCTCTGTTGCCATGAAGTTTAGACTGAAAGGCTTCAACACAGTCAAAGTCTTCCGTCTACTGGTCAGACAAGAACTGGCTTCAGGAGAATTTATATGATGCTGTAAGAACTCTGCAAATGAATGCATACTATGAGAACCAAGGGATTCTCCCACGGACATGTACCTGTGACAGCATTAAAGGTGCGAGGGAAGGGGAAGAGGTCATATGCATTCTCAGAAGATTTTGAAGATAAATCAGTTTAGAAGACATTGACCTCATAGTGCGAAGACATTCACTCATATGTAGAGAGTTGGTTCCAGATTTGTACGAATCCACGAATAAGTACAAGTGAGGAATCTAACTACTTTGTGAAGCATAAGTGAACATACTAGGCATGCTATGAGATGCAGAATGAGATAGATCCAACTTGTGGGAATAGAAACCACTTGTGGTTGAAAAGGATGAATCTATCAGATCAAAAAGACTGTAAAAAGGAGGTTTTATTTACCACACGAGGAACTGCTAGACGAAGTGGGAGAGGAGGCCGAGTAGTTCGATCTTCCGTGCCCTAACTTGGCGACGGAGGACACCTACGGCAACGGCAAAGAAGACGGTGTCCACGGCCGGCGTGAGGACGGCATCGGTGAGGTCGCGGCAGCTAAGCGCTTCGTCGCCGGCGTCGTCGAGTGCTAGCGGTGGCGCTAGGGTTTGTGTGAGAGTGGAAGAAGAGATAATGACTGGGGTGAGGTGTGTATTTATAGAGACAGGGACGACACAACGTTATTATGCAGGTGCCCCTGGCAGTTCACATCTGAAGGACACATGGCAATCATGCAACACATTGGAGGTTGTTCCATGTTCCCACGCACGCCTGGATTGTCGGGTGGTCGTTCCCACTTCTCCGGGTTTCAGGCAAAGGATTGAGCATTTAAAAACGTATTTAATGTTTGTCTCTGTATCTCATGCTGACAAGGACACAACGAAGATATTCGACAGTTTCAATAGAATGCATATGATTTGGATAGATAGACTTGAGACAGGAGCATAGAAAGGTTAGGGTCCGATCACATTCACTTAGTTCAAAAGATTCAACGAGAAGACATAGCTATAAGTGAATGCTGTAGAGGACAGAAAGTAAATCAGTATATTGAAGATAATCATGATGCCATGTTAACATTGAAGACAAACAAAATGCGAAGACTTTCCAAATGTAATGCCATGTGAAAAACACTTCTAAGGGAAGAATTTGGTGGTGGCGTTACCCACCGTATAGGAAGTATTAGACCCAGACACGGTGCACAATTATCGTGGCGCTCAGAAGTCAAATTCCACGTTAATGTATTCACACTCAGAATGTAAGTCTTCATTGATTGAAGACATACTTTACTTCGTGTGTTGCACATCTAAGTCATCAACATGCATAAGTGTTAGGATGTGTGCCTGATCACAGGATATTTGAGGATTCCAAGATATTTAGCTCACAATGTAACTTGCAAAACCTTTTCTCATCCAAGGGCTTTGTGAAGATATCTGCCAGTTGCTCTTAAGTGTTGACGTGTATGATATCAATATCTTCCTTCATGACATGATCTCTGAGAAAGTGATGACAAATTTCAATGTGCTTTGTCTTCGAGTGCTGAACTGGGTTCTTAGCAATCTTGATGGCACTTTTGTTGTCGCAGTAGAGTGGCACTTGCTTCAGATGAATGCCATAGTCTTTGAGTGTTTGCTTCATCCATAGAAGCTGAGTGTAGCAAGATCCAGCAGCAATGTATTCAGATTCAGCAGTGGAGAGAGATACACAGTTCTGCTTCTTTGAAGACCAACATACAAGTGATCGTCCCAGAAAGTGACATGTGCCTGATGTAGACTTGCGATCCACCTTGTCACCAGCATAATTAGCATCCGAGAATCCAACTAGATCAAACTCTGAGCCCTTTGGATACCATAATCCTAGTGTTGGGGTGTGAGCCAAATATCGAAGAATTCGCTTCACAGCTAAGTGATGCGATTCCTTTGGTGCCGTTTGGAATCGGGCACACATGCAAACACTGAGCATGATATCTGGCCTAGATGCACATAAATAAAGCAAAGAACCAATCATGGAGTGGTATACCTTTTGATCGAACTCTTTACCATTGTCGTCGGGACCCAGATGGTGTTTAGCTGGCATTGGCGTCGTGTAACCTTTGCAGTCTTGCATTCCAAACTTCTTCAGGCAGTCTTTGAGGTATTTCTCTTGAGATATGAAGATGCCGTTGCATTGCTGTCATATTTGAAGACCAAGGAAGAACTTCAGTTCACCCATCATGGACATCTGATATTGCTCTTGCATCATATATCCAAACTCATCACTGTATTTCTGGTTGGTGCAGCCGAAGATAATGTCATCCACATATATTTGGCACACAAACAGTTCACCATCATATGTCTTCGTGAAGAGTGTGGGATCCAAAGAACCAGGTTTGAAGCCTTTGCTCTTCAGGAAGTCCTTGAGTGTGTCATACCAAGCACAAGGGGCTTGTTTGAGGCCATACAGTGCCTTGTTGAGCTTATAAACCATGTCAGGATGTTTTGGATCTTCAAAGCCAGGCGGTTGTGCAACATACACTTCTTCAATCTTGCCATTGAGAAAATCGCTCTTCACATCCATTTGATACAGAAGAATGTTATGATGATTTGCATAGGCCAGCAGTATGCGTATAGATTCAAGCCTAGCCACAGGAGCAAATGTTTCATCGAAGTCAATTCCTTCAACTTGAGTGTATCCTTGAGCAACGAGACGAGCTTTGTTTCTGACAACTTGACCATTCTCATCTTGCTTGTTGCGATATATCCATTTAGTGCCTATGATATTGTGCTTATGAGGATCAGGACGCTTGACCAGTTCCCATACATTATTCAGCTCAAATTGTTGAAGCTCTTCTTGCATTGCTTGAATCCATTCAGGCTCCATGAAGGCTTCATCAACTTTCTTGGGTTCAGATATTGAGACGAATGCGAAGTGTCCACAGAAATTTGCTAGTTGTGTTGCCCTTGAACGAGTGAGTGGACCAGGTGCATTGATGCTGTCAACTATTCTCTCAATCTGTACTTCATTTGCAACACGAGGATGAACAGGATGAAGATTTTGCTCTTGCTGATCATTGTCATCGTTAGAAGGATT
The DNA here is from genome assembly GCF_002162155.2 of Triticum dicoccoides. Lineage (NCBI taxonomy): Eukaryota > Viridiplantae > Streptophyta > Magnoliopsida > Poales > Poaceae > Triticum > Triticum dicoccoides. The sequence goes on from NC_041390.1 coordinate 283,973,678, forward strand.
GTCTTCAGGCTGAGCATTGTCTTCAGGTTGATTAGGTGCAGAGATGATGAGTTCCTCTTCAGGTTGAGCTTCAGACGGTATGATTTCTCCAGTTCCCATAAGCTTGATGGATTCACTGGATGGAACTTCATCTAGCACATTTGGCAGGTGCTCTCTTTGCGAGCCGTTAGTCTCATCGAACCACACATCCACAGTTTCAACCACTTTATAGTGAAAGAGGTTGAAGACTCTGTAGGAGTGCGAATCCTTTCTGTATCCAAGCATAAAACCATCATGTGCTTTCGGTGCAAATTTTGAAGTGTGATGTGGATCCTTGATCCAGCACCTGGCACCAAATACTGTGAAGTAACTTACATTTGGCTTCTTACCAGTGAGGAGCTCATAGGATGTTTTGTTCAGAAGCTTGTGAAGATAAACACGGTTGATAATATGGCATGCAGTATCAATGGCCTCAGGCCAGAACTTTCTTGGAGTCTTGTATTCATCGAGCATCGTCCGGGCCATCTCAATAAGTGTTCTGTTCTTGTGTTCCACGACGCCATTCTGCTGCGGCGTGTACGGAGCTGAGAACTCATGAGTGATGCCCAAAGTGTCAAGATAAGTGTCGAGGCCAGTATTCTTGAATTCAGTGCCATTGTCACTTCTGATCTGCTTGATCTTGACGCCATAGTTGTTCATGGCTCGACTGGCGAAGCGTCTGAAGACATCCTGCACTTCAGTCTTGTAGAGGATTATATGCACCCATGTATATCTTGAATAATCATCAACAATGACGAAGCCATAGAGACAAGCAGTAGTAGTAAGAGTTGAGTAGTGAGTGGGACCGAAGAGGTCCATGTGTAGCAGTTCGAAGGGTTGACTCGTTGTCATGATTGTCTTTGAGGGATGCTTGGCCCTCGTCATCTTTCCAGCTTCACAGGCACCACATAGCTTCTTGAACTTGATGCCCTCGATGCCTATGATATGCTTCTTCTTTGCAAGAGTGTGCAAGTTCCTCATGCCAGCATGCCCTAGCCTCCGATGCCAGAGCCAGCATTCTGAAGCTTTTGCTAGAAGACATACGACAAGCTATGGTCCTGCTGAGAAATCTACCACGTACAAATCATCTTTCCGATACCCTTCAAAGACTAGAGACTTGTCAGATTCCATTAGAACAAGGCAACGATATTTTCCAAATATCACAATCATGTTTAAATCGCAAAGCATTGTGACAGACATTAAGTCGAAACCAAGGGATTCAACAAGCATCACTTTATCCATGTGTTGATCCCTTGAGATTGCAACTCTACCTAGACCCAATACCTTGCTTTTACCAGTATCACCAAATGTGATGTGACTCTTGTCAGATGGACGTAAAGTTGAGTCCATGAGAAGACTTCGCTTGCCAGTCATGTGATTAGTACACCCACTATCAATAATCCATTCTAAAGCAGCTGGTGTCATACCCTACAGTGCAGTTAGGGGGATAGGCTTCACGAAGAGAATTGTGAAGCATAAACATTTGACGAGCAAGTGGATTATGAAAGCTTAGATTGAGGTTAGGACTGATAGGGCAAGTAGCAAGCGACTTAGGAACAAAATACATAATAAGACCATTTGGGCATTTGATCTTGCGCCCTACAAGATGTTTAAGGTCCCCAGCAATAGCTTCAGACGAATTTGATTTTCGGCTGGAGACCCTTCCCTGCAAAAGAGAGTTAAGCTTTCTTATCCACCCACATCTTCAAGGGTGGCTTCGAAGCAATGAGTCTAAGTGCAGCATCTGAGAACTTTGGCTTTGAAGCCCTAGCAAATAGTCTTGCAGGAGGACAATAGTACTCATAAGAATAAGGAGAGTAGTTCTTGGTCTTATGAACATGGCGGTTTGATGAAACACGCTCATATTCATAGGCCTGAGTATGGTTTCCCTGCAAAATATTTGCGTTAGTGCGACTCAGGCGAGTCCTCTGTCTGTATGAAGCCTTTGGACCATATGAAGCCTGTGGTCTGGGGTTTGTCTTCTTCACTTATGGTGTCATGATGACATTCACAGGAAGATTCTCTAGACACCTTTTCGGCACCCAGACTTTCTTCATAGGTGGCCCATTCCCACAGTTAGTACCAATATACATGGCAAACACTTTACCGTTCTGAATCTTAAACAGTTTATAGTTTGCATCAAAGGATACATCAATAACAATGGGATTGGCACAAGTGAAGCCAGATAGGGTGGATGGATCCACTAAAGTAAGAGCCATCAGCATTCATTTTCCTTTCGAACCCAACACCCTCTTTCCTAGGGTTTCGGTTCAGGATCTGCCTTTTGAGGACATCACATAGTGTCTGATGTCCTTTGAGACTTTTGTACGTCCCTGTTTCAAGCAATGTCTTCAACCTAGCATTTTCATCAGCAATAGCAGTGGCATCCTCAGCAGAGGGGTTAGTTACCACATCAACAATTGAAGATATTGCAACAGTAGCAGCAGTAGAACATCCAGCAACAGAGGTGGCGTTGTCACGCTCAATGCATTTAAGACATGGTGGTTCAAATCCTTCCTGAGCGGAACTGATCTGTTTGGCGCGAAGTGACTCGTTTTCCTTTTGAAGATCTTGATGAGCCGCTCTCAATTTCTCAAGATCTTGCTTCCTTTGAAGGTAATCATAGGAAAGCTTTTCATGAGTTGTTGAGAGCGTTTCATGACGACTTTCAAGTTCCTCATACTTAACGTGAAGATTTTTTATGTCTTCAATTAAGGACTGAGATTGAGTCATTTCAGCGTCTAACAGGTCATCGCTTTTGTCTAACAGTTTTTGAATATGTTCCATAGCTTTTTGTTGTTCAGTTGCAATTTTAGCAAGTGTTTTGTAGCTGGGTTTGGAGCCACAATCAGAGTCATCTTCACTAGATGTCTGATAGTGAGTAGTGCGTGAGTTTACCTTGGCACCGCATGCCATGAAGCAGTAGGTGGGAGCGGAGTCGTCCTGGTCATTAGCATCGGCGTCGGTGATGGAGTCATTGTCTTTAATGTTGAAGATGGACTTGGCAACATAGGCTGTAGCCAGACTTGCAATGCAAGAATCGGACTCCTCCTCAGACTCCACCTCCGCCTCCTCAGAAGCAGACTCCTCCTCTGAATCCATTTCCTTGCCAACAAACGCACGAGCCTTGCCAGATGAGCTCTTCTTGTGTGATGAAGACTTTGATGAAGACTTGGAAGAAGACTTTGAGTATTTCTTCTTCTTGTCGTCAGAATCATATTCCTTGCTCTTCTTCTTCTTCTTCTTGTTCTCATTGTCCCACTGCAGACACTCAAAGATGTAGTGGCCAGTTTTCTTGCACTTGTGGCATGTTCTCTTCTTGTAGTCATGAGCAGAAGCTTCATCATTCCTTGAGCTAGATCGTGAGGAATTTATGAAGCCTTTCTTCTTGGTGAATTTCTGGAACTGCTTCACAAGCATAGCAAGCTCCTTTCCAATGTCTTCAGGATCATCAGAACTGCAATCAAAGTCTTCTTCAGATGAGGAAACAGCTTTTGCCTTCAAGGCACGAGTTTGCCCATAGTTGGGACCGTAGATATCTCTTTTCTCAGAAAGCTGAAACTCATGTGTGTTGAGCCTTTCAAGTATGTCAGACGGATCGAGTGTCTTGAAGTCAGGGCGTTCTTGAATCATCAGGGCTAGAGTGTCAAACAAGCTGTCAAGTGATCTCAGGAGTATCTTGACGACTTCATGCTTGGTGATCTCAGTAGCGCCGAGGGCTTGAAGCTCATTTGTGATGTCAGTGAGTCGATCAAACATGAGCTGAACATTCTCATTGTCATTTCTCTTGAAGCGGTTGAAGAGGTTGTGAAGGACACTGATTCTTTGATCTCTCTGGGTTGAGACGCCTTCGTTGACCTTGGAGAGCCAGTCCCAGACTAGCTTGGAAGTTTCCAGAGCACTCGCACGGCCATACTGTCCTTTGGTTAGATGACCATAGATGATGTTCTTGGCAGTGGAATCCAGTTGAACGAACTTCTTGACATCAGCAGCGGTGACACCTTCACCAGCCTTGGGGACGCCATTCTTGACGACATCCAGAGGTCGACATCAATGGCTTCAAGATGCATGCGCATCTTATTCTTCCAGTAGGGATATTCAGTTCCATCAAAGACTGGGCACGCAGCGGAAGCTTTGATTATCCCTGCAGTCGACATAGCTAAAACTCCATGTGGTTAAACCGAATCACACAGAACAAGGGAGTACCTTGCTCTGATACCAATTGAAAGTGCTAGTGATCGACTAGAGGGGGGGTGAATAGGTGATTTTTATGAAGGTCTTCAAAACATGGAAGTTTCGAAGACAAACGATAGAAACAAACCTATTACCATGCAGCGGAAGGTAGACTACACTAAGGCCCTGTTTGGTTCAGCTTTTATCGACAGATTCCGCTGCCGCGTAGCAGAATCTGAACCAAAGGAGGAACCCAGCAAAATCCGATCCCAGAAATCCGCTGTCAAAATCTGAACCAAAAGCGGAAGCAGCCCAGGACGTGCTTTCCAAAATCTGATTCCGTTGCGGGCCAAAATCTGAAAATGATGTATCAGCTAGTTTGTCAAATGACCTATATCTTTTTCACATCAGATTTTCCACAGCTGTTTTTCCACAACAGATTTTTCACAGCTGCTTTTAGAAATCCACAACCGAACCAAACAGGGCCTAAGCAAGCCATAGTCAAGTATTCAATGAGATGAAAGCACAAAAACTAATATCAGCTAGGCAGTATAGATCAGGATGGAAGATAGTACGAAGCCAAACAGAACAAGCAGTTGCACAGTGAAGACAAATAGATAATGCAAACAGGCAATGACTTCACAAGGACCAAACTACAAATAAGGAGATGGGAAGAATGGAACCAGTGACTCGTTGAAGACAATGATTTGTTGGACTAGTTCCAGTTGCTGTGACAACTGTACGTCTGGTTAGGGAGGCTGAGATTCAACTCAGAAGACCGCGTCTTCACCTTATTCCCCTTGAGCTAAGGACACCCAGTCCTCGCACAATCACTCTGGTAAGTCTTCAAGGTAGACTTCCAAACCTTCACAGACTTCATTCACCAACGATCCACAATGACTCTTGGATGCTCAGAACGCGACACCTAACCGACTGGAGGATTCACAGTCCTCAAGTGTAATAAGTCTTCAGATCACACATACAGGAAGACTTCAGTGATGCCTAACACTCTTTGGCTCTAGGTGTTTAGGGCTTTGTCCTTGCAAGGAATTCTCTCTCAAAGGCTTCGAGGTGGGTTTCTCTCAAACGATAGAAGCCGTACACTAACTCTGAGCAGCCAACCGTTTATGGTTGTAGGGGTGGGCTATTTATAGCCACTAGACAACCCAACCTGATTTGTCCGAAATGACCCTAGGTCATTAAGGAACTGACACGTGTTCCAACGATTAGATTTCAAACACACACGACAACTTTACTTGGGCTACAAGCAAAGCTGACTTATCCAGCTCTGGATAAGATTTGCTCTCATTGTCTTCCATCGAAGACATAAGATTTTGGTTAAGCATCACATTCATTCATTCTGACTAGTTCACTTGGACCCCACTTAACAATACTGTGGTTCCTATGACTCAACAAAGAAGAAAAATAACGACGAAACAACTAAGTCTTCGCGATCCATAGTCTTCACGCGATGTCTTCTCTTGTCATAGTCTTCAATGTGAATGTCTTCACATACCACCTTTGACTTCAATGTCTTCATACATTTTTACCATGGAGGTCACAACCACACTAGAGGAGGATCACATAACCACAATGGTTCTAAGAATGGGAATGGGAACGGAACCAACAATAATCATAACCGCCCCAACCCGGCCACACCCGCCAAAAGGGACTTAAGTCATGTTACATGTTTCAAGTGCGAGAAGACTGGACACTACGCCATGGAGTGCCCTGAAGGAAAGAATGGAAATGGAAATGGGAGCGCTGGGAAGAAGCCAAATCCATTCAACAAAGGCCAAGTGAACCACGTTAACATGGAGGAGGTTGAAGAGCAGCCGGACGCGGTAATAGGTAAGTTTTTGGTTAAGTCATTTACCGCTCTCGTTCTTTTCGATACTGGTGCATCGCATTCATACATATCAAGGGGATTCATGGATAAGTTTAAACTACCAACCCAAACCCTTATGATCCCTCTTTTAGTGAGTTCACCCGGAGCAGAGTATATGGCTAGCTGATGGTGTGACCAAATACCCTTAACCATTGGTACACATATTTTTCCGTCCGACCTAATTATCTTGGAATCACAAGGATTGGATGTGATATTGGGTATGGACTGGATGTCAAAATTTGGAGGAAGCATTGACTGTGCTAGTAAGTCGATTTATCTCACCACCCCGGAAGGAAAAATGATTAAGTATGTATCTAGGCATGTGCCTAGGAGTCAAGTGAATGCCCTTACGAGAGTTGTTCAGGAGGAAGTGCCTGTAGTGAAGGATTACCCGGATGTTTTTCCAGAGGAGTTACCAGGCATGCCACTGGATAGAGACATTGAGTTTTTGATAGAGCTATTTCCAGGTACAGGACCCATATCCAAGAGACCCTATCGGATGCCCGCAAATGATCTGGAAGAAATTAAGAAACAGATCAAGGAGTTATTGGAGAAAGGATACATCCGAAGAAGTTCATCACCTTGGGGAGCCCCAGTACTTTTGGTTGAGAAGAAGGATAAATCCCTGAGGATGGTAGTTGATTATCGAGCATTAAATGAAGTGACTATTAAAAACAAGTACCCACTGCCGATGATCAACGATCTGTTTGATCAGTTGCAAGGAGCTAAAGTGTTTTCAAAGATCGATTTGCGATCGGGGTATCATCAGTTGAAGATACGAGAGAAGGATATACCAAAGACAGCGTTCACAACACGATATGGATTATATGAGTACACGGTCATGTCATTTGGACTGACTAACGCCCCTGCCTATTTCATGAGCATGATGAACAAGGTGTTCATGGAGTATCTGGACAAGTTTTTTGTGGTGTTTATTGATGATATTATGGTATACTCGAAGAACGAGGAGGAGGACAAGGAGCATTTGCGCTTAGTTCTCGAGAAACTCAGGGAACACCAGTTGTATGCTAAGTTTAGCAAATGCAAGTTTTGGTTGAAGGAAGTCGGGTTCCTTGGACATGTTATATCGGGAGAAGGTATAGCAGTAGACCCCAACAAAATTCAGTCAGTCACTGAATGGTTGGCACCCACCTCAGTTAGCGAGATCCGCAGTTTTCTTGGACTCGCAGGTTACTATCGGAGATTCATTGAGAACTTTTCCAAGATTGCAAAGCCAATGACTGAACTGTTAAAGAAGGATACTAAGTTTAAATGGACAGAAGATTGCGAGGCAAGTTTCCAGGAGTTGAAGAAATGTTTGACTACAGCGCCAGTGCTAACACTACCAGATATACATAAGGAGTTCCAAGTGTACTGTGATGCCTCACGCTTAGGACTTGGATGTGTGCTTATGCAGGACGGGAGAGTTGTTTCGCATGCCTCACGACAACTAAAACCTCACGAGTTGAAATATGCCACGCATGATTTGGAGTTAGCAGCCGTAGTGCATGCATTGAAGACCTGGAGACATTACCTTATTGGAAACTGTTGTGATGTGTACACGGACTATAAGAGTTTGAAGTACATTTTCACCCCGAAGGAGCTGAACCTTCGACAGAGGAGATGGTTGGAGCTTATAAAGGATTATGACATGAAGCTACACTATCATCCAGGAAAGGCCAATGTCGTAGCAGACGCTTTGAGCCGGAAGAGTTATGCTAATATCCTTGAAAGTGAGGGACTGCCGAAGGAATTAGCAGAGGACATCATGGAACTTCGATTGGAGATTGTTCCTAGAGGATTTATTGCAACAATGGAGGTCCAGTCGACATTGCTGGACAAAATTCGGGAAGCTCAGAAGGATGATAAAGAGATTGTCGAGATAAAGGAGAAGATGGGCAAAGGAAAGGCCAAAGGTTTTCGTGAGGATGAGCATGATACCTTGTGGTTTGAGGACCGAGTTTATGTGCCCAATAACTAGGAGATCAGGAAGATAATACTTCAAGAGGCCCATGACTCACCATACTCGATACACCCCGGAAACACCAAGATGTATTTGGATTTGAAGGAATCTGGTGGACCGGTATGAAGAAGTATATTGCCGAGTATGTAGCCATATGTGATGTATGTCAGCGCATGAAGGCAGAGCATCAGAAGCCAGCAGGACTGTTACAGCCTATGCCGATACCCGAATGGAAGTGGGATAAACTGGGCATGGACTTTATCACCGGATTGCCCAGGACCAAAGCGGGATATGATTCCATATGGGTAGTAGTTGATCGCTTGACCAAAGTAGCTCACTTCATCCCAGTGAAAACCACCTATACAAGTGCAAAGTTGGCCAAGATATATATGTCCAGGATCGTATGTCTGCATGGAGTTCCGAGGACCATCGTATCAGATCGAGGAACACAGTTTACCTCAAAGTTTTGGCACCAGTTGCACCAGACTTTGGGAACGAGATTGGATTTTAGTACAACATTTCACCCGCAGACGGATGGACAAACAGAGAGAGTCAACCAAATTCTGGAGGACATGTTGAGAGCCTGTGCGCTAGATTATGGATCTAGTTTGGATGACAATTTGCCATACACAGAGTTTTCATACAACAATAGCTATCAAGCCAGTTTGAAGATGGCACCGTTTGAAGCCCTGTATGGACGAAGGTGCAGAACACCGTTAATGTGGGATGAGGTAGGAGACCGACAGTTGTTTGGACCAGACTTGATCAAGGAGTCTGAGGAGAAGGTTAAATTGATTGGTGACAGACTGAAGATTGCTCAGTCCAGGCAGAAGAGTTATGCTGACTCAAAACGCAAGGAGGTAACCTATGAAATTGGAGATCGAGCATATCTGCGAGTATCACCCTTGCGAGGAGTGAAACGTTTTGGAGTTAAGGGAAAGTTAGCCCCGAGATTTATAGGACCGTATCGTATTTTGGAACGGATGGGAGAAGTTGCCTACAAGTTGGAGTTACCCGAGGGATTGTCAGGAGTTCATGACGTGTTTCACGTTTCACAGCTAAAGAAATGTCATGCTGAGATGGCAGATATACCGCTAAGAGATACAGTACCCTTGGAGGCAATTCAGTTGGACAATGATTTGACCTACGAGGAAAAACCAGTTAAGATTCTTGAGTTTGCCAGCAGAGTCACCCGCAGTAAGGTTATCAAGTTTTGTAAAGTTCAATGGAGCCACCATACCGAGGATGAAGCCACATGGGAACGAGAGGATGATCTCCGCAAAGACCACCCACACCTATTTTCTAGCCAACCCGAATCTCGAGGGCGAGATTCATCTTAAGGGGGGTAGGTTTTGTAACATCCCAAATTTTCAATTTGGAATGTTATACATAGTCATCCATGCATATCATATTTTATTCGCATTTCGTCTCGCGATCCTCAAAATCCTAAGCAACTCAAGGACCCTCGAAGAGAGTTGGGGATTTCCCGGTTTTCAAATTTGATTTTTATCAAATTTTGAAACGAGGATTTTGGTTTTAATTATTTTGTCTCCAAAAATATTTCATACTAGAATATATGAGAGGAGATAATATGACTTCTCCAAGATAATTGAAATATTGGAGGAAAAATATTAAAATCAAATATTTGTTTTATTTGGATTTTATTGCAATTTTGTGTGCATTAGAAAATTGCACGTTTTTCAAAATTGCATTTTAGGGCCAAGAAAATGTTCATCTCGTTCTAAATATTTTATTTAGACGGTGAAAATTTATTTTGGCATTTTTAGATTTTTATTTATTTTTCTAGGATTTTATTTCGGTCAGCGAAATTATTTTTTAAAAAAAGTTCCCGCGCCCGACTGGGCATAAGGCCCAGCCGAGCCAGGCCGGCCCAGCCGCCGCCGCCGCCGCCTCCTGCGCGCGCGCTACCGCCGCCGCCACTCGGACCGGAGTCCGAGTTGGACTCCGCCTCTGCCGCGCCTTGCCCCCTCCTCCAAGTCGCCAGCCCCGCCGCCGCAGCCGCCGCCGCCCGCGCTGGTCGCCGCCGCTGCCCCGCCGTTGACCCGCCTCGCCGGAGGTAGCCACCGGACTCCGCCGCCGGTTTTTTTAAAACCGTTCGTTTTGTTTTTAAAAAACCCTAGATCCGTTTTTTTGGATTCGCCGGTTTTTCTCGGTTCTTCTAGTTAGCGGACGTTCGTCCGTACATTCGTTCGTATGTTCGTTTTAACGAACGGTTTTCGCCCGTTAGTTACAGCTAACGATCGCTCGTTCGTTAGTCTGTTCGTGAGTTTTCTTTTTATCAGATTTATTCCGTGATTTTTCTGATAGCGATTTCTGATCCGATCTTAGTTTCTGTTTATCTTTTCGCTCGTTAGTCGGAATCAGGCGATTCAAGCGCCTAGAGTTTCGTCCCGAAACCCTCTTTCCGTTTAACCAACTCAAAAAAGTTTTTGCTACTGTAAAATTTGACCTAGTTTCAGATTAGTAAACGAAGCTTCTTTCTTTCGCCGTTTGAGTTTCGTTGCTCCGTTTGTTTTGATTCTTTTTGCGAACCGGAGTTCTTAAGTTGAAACTTCTGGTCAACCCTCATTTATTTGAGTTTTGATTGTGCATGGTTGCTTGTTACTTATGTATGCTATTGTTTGCTTGCGATAGAACACCCGGAGTGTGAAGTGTGCTACTACGAGTCCCTAGGTTTCGTAGATCGTCAGCAAGGCAAGTAACACTTTGATCATACCCCTTTATCACCCAGTTTTTATGCATTAGTTCCAATCCTCAAACATTGCATGATTAGGATGTCATTAACTTGTGGGTTGGGAAGTAGTTGATGAGGTAGAACCTATTGCCCTGTTACATTCAAACCCTTGGGAGTTACTCTACGCGTTGCTTATATTACTATGATATGCTATGCTCGTAGACGTGGTTTGGGTTTGAGTGAAATCCATGATAGATGTGAGTTTGTTAAATTAACGGTTCAACTTAAGGTGGCAACTTAATCAAACAACTGGGTGGATTGAGGCACCTGGAGTAGCCAGTGTTGCCTGTATTTTTTTGGAAATCCTGGAGTACCCGTGTGATCTTCCTATGGACCGCCACCCAGGCTCAAAAGGAACTGAGATGATTCATGCTAGAAACTTCTGTGTGCAGCCACAAGCTATTATGGGCTCTAGCATAGTTGAGTAAGTTACGTGAAGCTCTTGAAGAGGCAGATCAGCAGGTAGTGGGATGTAGGTTTGGTATGGTCTGTCCGGAGTAGAGAGTTAATGTTTCTGAAAGACTGTGTCTCAGTCATCCGTTTCTCAAACACCCTGTAGTGCAAGAAATCCAACGGAGGTGATCGAGTCTTGTGGGGAAAAGTGCACAAACCTCTACAAAGTGTACAATCTAATCATGGTTAGCCGTGTCCCCGGATATGGACAATTCTTGAGTATCTAGTACTTGGGTTATCACAAGTATCTCATCATGTTTAACTAATATTGTTGGGTTGTTAATCACTTTAATTGGGATTGAGTTGGAGGAACCTTCTCAATGTTGTTCAACCACCATGATAGTTAAATTAAAATGTATTCCTTTATTGTAGGGAAAAATGGCTTTTCGCAAAACTGTAACCATAGAGCTTTCCACTAGCCAAATATGCATGTAGTGATAGCATTATTCTGTTCTTGCTCTACTGTGTTACTTTGCCAGCATATTCCATGTGCTGACCCGCTTTCGAGCTGCAACATATTATGTTGCAGACTTTTCAGACGAGGAGTAAGGTACGTTAGGTCGTTGCCGTGCAGCTCATCTATGCTGTTGGAGTTGATGGACTCACTTTATCTTCCAAGCCTTCCGCTGTTATCGTATTAGATTGCCTTAAGCCATATTACTGTAATAAGTTCTCTCTTGAGACATTCGATGTAATAAGTGTGTGATTGCTACTCTGTTATAAATCCTTCGAGTACTGTGTGTGTCAGCATTACCGATCCAAGTATGACACTGAATCACAGAGACTTGACCATCTGAGGTCGGGTCGCTACAGTTACGGCGGTGGAATTAGGGTTTTGGCTCCGTATCTGGTAATTTGTGGGTACGTAGGTATATATAGGAGGAACGAGTACATCAGTGGAGCAACAGGGGGCCCACG
>NC_041390.1:283986184-284030390 GCF_002162155.2 Triticum dicoccoides
TCCTCGTTGATTGCTTGACATAGGGTCCAAGTCCTCTGGATCATGTTTGTTCCGAAAATCACGTTCCCGAAGGTTTCATTCCGTTTGGACTCCGTTTGATATTCTTTTTCTGTGAAACCCTAAAATAGGCAAAAAAACAGCAATTCTGGGCTGGGCCTCCGGTTAATAGGTTAGTCCAAAAAATAATATAAAAGTGTATAATAAAGCCCAATAATGTCCAAAACAGAATATAATATAGCATGGAACAATAAAAAATTATAGATACGTTGGAGACGTATCAAGCATCCCCAAGCTTAATTCCTGCTCGTCCTCGAGTAGGTAAATGACAAAAACAGAATTTTTGATGTGGAATGCTACTTGGCATAGTTTCAATGTAATTCTTATTAATTGAGGTATGAATATTCATATCCGAAACATTCAAGATAAAAGTTCAATATTGACATAAAAATAATAATACTTCAAGCATACTAACTAAGCAATTATGTCTCTTCAAAATAACATGGCCAAAGAAAGTTATCCCTACATAATCATATAGTCTGGCTATGCTCTATCTTCACCACACAAAGTATTTAAATCATGCACAACCCCGATGACAAGCCAAGCAATTGTTTCATACTTTTGGTGTTCTCAAACTTTTTCGATCTTCACGCAATACATGAGCGTGAGCCATGGACATAGCACTTTAGGTGGAATAGAATGGTGGTTGTGGAAGAGACAAAAAGGGGAAGATAGTCTCACATCAACTAGGCGTATTAACGGGCTATGGAGATGCCCGTCAATAGATATCAATGTGAGTGAGTAGGGATTGCCATGCAGTGGATGCACTAGAGCTATAAGTGTATGAAAGCTCAAAAAGAAACTAAGTGGGTGTGCATCCAACTCGCTTGCTCACGAAGACCTAGGGCATTTTGAGGAAGCCCATCATTGGAATATACAAGCCAAGTTCTATAATGAAAAATTCTCACTAGTATATGAAAGTGATAACATAGGAGACTCTTTGTTATGAAGATCATGGTGCTACTTTAAAGCACAAGTGTGGTAAAAGGATAGTAGCATTGTCCCTTCTCTCTTTTTCTCTCATATATTTTATTTGGGCCTTTCCCTTTTTTATGGCCTCTTTTTTTGGGCTTCTTTGCCCTCTTTTTTTTTCGTCCGGAGTCTCATCCCGACTTGTGGGGGAATCATAGTCTCCATCATCCTTTCCTCACTGGGACAATGCTCTAAAAATGATGATCATCACACTTTTATTTACTTACAACTCAACTATTACAACTCGATACTTAGAACAAAATATGACTCTATGTGAATGCCTCCGGCGGTGTACTGGGATATGCAATGAATCAAGAGTGACATGTATGAAAGAATTATGAACGGTGGCTTTGCCACAAATACAATGTCAACTACATGATCATGCAAAGCAATATGACAATGATGGAGCGTGTCATAGTAAACGAAACGGTGGAAAGTTGCATGGCAATATATCTCGGAATGGCTATGGAAATGCCATGATAGGTAGGTATGGTGGCTGTTTTGAGGAATGTATATGGTGGGTGTATGATACCGGCGAAAGGTGCGCGGTATTAGAGAGGCTAGCAATGGTGGAAGGAAGAAAAGTGCGTATGGTCCATGGACTCAACCTTAGTCATAAAGAACTCATATACTTATTGGAAAAATCTACAAGTTATCAAAGCAAAGTATTACACGCATGCTCCTAGGGGGATAGATTGGTAGGAAAAGACCATTGCTCGTCCCCGACCGCCACTCATAAGGAAGACAATCAATAAATAAATCATGCTCCGACTTCATCACATAACGGTTCACCATACATGCATGCTACGGGAATCACAAACTTTAACACAAGTATTTCTCAAATTCACAACTACTCAACTAGCATGACTCTAATATTACCATCTCCATATCTCAAAACAATTATCAAGTATCAAACTTCTCATAGTATTCAACACACTCATAAGAAATTTTTTATTAATCTTGAATGCCTAACATAATTAAAGCAAATTACCATGATGTTTTGTAGGACTCTCAAAATAATCTAAGTGAAGCATGAGAGAACAATAGTTTCTATAAAACAAATCCACCGACGTGCTCTAAAAGATATAAGTGAAGCACTAGAGCAAAAACTATATAACTCAAAAGATATAAATGAAGCACATAGAGTATTCTAATAATTTCCGAATCATGTGTGTCTCTCTCCAAAGGTGTGTACAGCAAGTATGATTGTGGAAAACTAACAAATAAAGACTCAAATAATACAAGACGCTCCAAGCAAAACACATATCATGTGGTAAATAAAAATATAGCTCCAAGTAAAGTTACCGATGGAAGTAGACGAAAGAGGGGATGCCTTCCGGGGCATCCCCAAGCTTTGGCTTTTAGGTGTCCTTAGATTATCTTGGGCTGCCATGGGAATCCCCAAGCTTAGGCTCTTTCCACTCCTTGTTCCATAATCCATCAAATCTTTTACCCAAAACATGAAAACTTCACAACACAAAACTTAAAGTAGCAAATCTCATGAGCTCCGTTAGCGAAAGAAAACAAAACACCACTTCAAGGTACTATAATGAAATCATTATTTATTTATATTGGTGTTAAACCTACTGTATTCCAACTTCTCTATGGTTTATAAACTATTTTACTAGCCATAGATTCATCAAAATAAGCAAACAACACATGAAAAACAGAATCTGTCAAAAACAGAACAGTCTGTAGTAATCTGTAGCTAACGCAAGATCTGGAACCCCAAAAATTCTAAAATAAATTTCTGGACGTGAGTAATTTATCTATTAATCATCTGTAAAAATAATTAACTAAATAACAATTTCCAAATAAAAATGGAAGCAATTCTCGTGAGCGCTAAAGTTTCTGTTTTTTACAGCAAGACTAAAAAG
Organism: Triticum dicoccoides; assembly: GCF_002162155.2. Classification (NCBI taxonomy): domain Eukaryota; kingdom Viridiplantae; phylum Streptophyta; class Magnoliopsida; order Poales; family Poaceae; genus Triticum; species Triticum dicoccoides. The sequence goes on from NC_041390.1 coordinate 283,989,091, forward strand.
ACTTTCCCCAAGTCTTCCCAACGGTTCTACTTGGCACAAACACTAATTAAACACCAAAAAACACAACCAAAACAGAGGCTAGATAAATTATTTATTACTAAACAGGAGAAAAAATCAAGGAACAAAAATAAAAGTGGGTTGCCTCCCAACAAGCGCTATCGTTTAACGTCCCTAGCTAGGCATAAAAGCGAAGATAGATCTAGGTATTGCCATAATAATAAGATAGATCATTAAAACTCATTTCATATTCCCTACGTTCGGCAACAAGTTTTCTTTGAGGCAAGCAAAAGTAATAAAAATGGCTAAATTTAATGGGACAAAAGTCCCTAAGATCAACCTTGGGAGGTATAGGTTCCTCCTTTGGCCCTTCATATTGCACAACCAATTCATCATTATAAGCATTCTTTTGACAGAACTTTGTGAGCCTATACTCGAGAGAATATCCTAGTTCATTATTTCGAATAGACAAATCATTATTAAGTTCAGAAATTCTATCAACTAGAACTTTGGTAGGAACCCTTTTTCTAAGATTTTCATTGAAAGCAACATAGTCTAGAGATTGAAATCACACTATTTCTTCTTGATCAAAAAGGATAGCCTCTATGGGAGGATGGCAAGCGTCCACCCTATAATGCGCAAAGATGTCTTTGGCCTCTTTTATTATGAATCTAAACTCATGAGCCAAAAAGATAGTAGCAGCACGCTTAACAGAAGAATGCTCAATATTAGAAAATTCTAAGAAAATCATTTGTATGCAAGGATTCATGTGCATAAATTGTCTTTCAAGTTCTACTACAAGCATGGTGATAGCGTCCGCAAGACTACTAGTTCTATGAAGGATAGAGCTACCCATAGAAGGCAAAGCACCAACACAGGTAAAGAAATCTTGGATAACTCCTTTCCCAATAATATTACCACTACCAACTCAGAATTTTTTGTATGTAAGATAGGGGGTTCTTCAGCAGGAGCATCAGAATTTTTCATGATATTATTATTGTCCATATCGACAATAATTTCCCCGATTTCAGACATAACAGCAGAAAGTGCAAGGGGCAAATAGAGACAAATAGAGAAAGAGAGGGAGGATGGAGAGAGAGGGCGAATAGAACGGCAAGGGTGAAGTGGGGGAGAGGAAAACGAGAGGCAAATGGCAAATAATGTAATGCAGGAGAAAAGGGTTTGTGATGGGTACTTGGTGTGTTGACTTTTGCGTAGACCTCCTCGGCAACGGTGCCAGAAATCCTTCTTGCTACCTCTTGAGCACTTGCGTTGGTTTTCCCTTGAAGAGGAAAGGGTGATGCAGCAAAGTAGCATAAGTATTTCCCTTAGTTTTTGAGAACCAAGGTATCAATCCAGTCGGAGGCCACGCACGAGTCCCTCACAACTACACAAACAAATAAATCCTCGCAACCAACGCGATAAGGGGTTGTCAATCCCTACACGGTCACTTATGAGAGTGAGATCTGATAGATATGATAAGATAATATTTTTGGTATTTTTATGATAAAGATGCAAAGCAAAATAAAAGGCAATAAAAATAACTAAGTATTGGAAGATTAATATGATGGAAGATAGACCCGGGGCCATAGGTTTCACTAGTGGCTTCTCTCAAGAGCATAAGTATTCACGGTGGGTAAACAAATTACTGTTGAGCAATTGACAGAATTGAGCATAGTTATGAGAATATCTAGGTATGATCATGTATATAGGCATCATGTCCGAGACAAGTAGACCGACTCCTGCGTGCATCTACTACTATTACTCCACACAAATAAATCCTCGCAACCAACGCGATAAGGGGTTGTCAATCCCTACACGGTCACTTACGAGAGTGAGATCTGATAGATATGATATGATAATATTTTTGGTATTTTTATGATAAAGATGCAAAGTAAAATAAAAGGCAATAAAAATAACTAAGTATTGGAAGATTAATACGATGGAAGATAGACCCGGGGCCATAGGTTTCACTAGTGGCTTCTCTCAAGAGCATAAGTATTCACGGTGGGTAAACAAATTACTGTTGAGCAATTGACAGAATTGAGCATAGTTATGAGAATATCTAGGTATGATCATGTATATAGGCATCATGTCCGAGACAAGTAGACCGACTCCTGCCTGCATCTACTACTATTACTCCACACATCGACCGCTATCCAACATGCATATAGAGTATTAAGTTCATAAGAACAGAGTAACGCTTTAAGCAAGATGACATGATGTAGAGGGATAAACTCATGCAATATGATATAAACCTCATCTTGTTGTCCTCGATGGCAACAATACAATACGTGCCTTGCTGCCCCTACTGTCACTGGGAAAGGACATCGCAAGATTGAACCCAAAGCTAAGCACTTCTCCCATTGCAAGAAAGATCAATCTAGTAGGCCAAACCAAACTGATAATTCAAAGAGACTTGCAAAGATAACCAATCATACATAAAAGAATTCAGAGAAGATTCAAATATTGTTCATAGATAAATTTGATCATAAACCCACAATTCATCGGTCTCAACAAACACACCGCAAAAGAAGATTACATCGAATAGATCTCCACAAGAGAGGGGGAGAACTTTGTATTGAGATCCAAAAAGAGAGAAGAATCCATCTAGAACTATGGACCTGTAGGTCTAAAGTAAACTACTCACACTTCATCGGAGAGGCTATGGTGTTGATGTAGAAGCCCTCCGTTATCGATGCCCCCTCCAGCGGAGCTTCGGAAAAGGCCCCAAGATGGGATCTCATGGATACAGAAAGTTACGGCGGTGGAATTAGGGTTTTGGCTCCGTATCTGGTAGTTTGGGGGTACGTAGGTATATATAGGAGGAAGGAGTACGTCGGTGGAGCAACAGGGGGCCCACGAGGGTGAAGGGTGCACCTGGGGGGGGGGGGTGGGGGTAGGCGCGCCCCCTACCTCGTGCCCTCCTTGTTGATTGCTTGACGTAGGGTCCAAGTCCTCTGGATCATGTTCGTTCCGAAAATCACGTTACCGAAGGTTTCATTCCGTTTGGACTCCGTTTGATATTCTTTTTCTACGAAACCCTAAAATAGGCAAAAAACAGCAATTCTGGGCTAGGCCTCCGGTTAATAGGTTAGTCCCAAAAATAATATAAAAGTGTATAATAAAGCCCAATAATGTCCAAAACAGAATATAATATAGCATGGACCAATTAAAAATTATAGATACGTTGGAGACGTATCAGTCGCTGAAGGATAACAGATGTTCTGGTCCAGGATATTGAGACCAGAACAGCTTCTCCATAGAACTCCCTTCTTCGGCCCGATAGAACTCAGCAACATCTGATATGTTGCGCGGCAAATCCATAAATGCCCGTGGAGAACTCCAAATTCGGGTAAGTAATAGGAATGTTTCCTTAATAGACTTGCTTTGCATAATAAAAGCCTTACCCGCCGCGATCTTCCGGGCCGCCTGGATTTCCTAAAGGGCGCTCTGGGCTTCGGCTCGAGCCTCCTACGCGCTCTGGAGGGCCTTCGCAAGTTCGGACGCTTGCGTCTTGGAATCACGCTCCGAGGACTCGCACTTCTTGACGGCGTCTTGGAGCTCTTGCTGAACCTCGCCAACCCGGGCCTCGTGCTTCTCGCGCGCGGTACGTTCCTTGGCCGCTTTGTCCTCGGCATCTTTAATGCCTTCTCGAGGGCCGCCACCTCAGTCGTGGCCCCTAATAAAGTTGATGGCACTTTAGTCAGCACGAACCATTCATCCTTCCTAAACATACACGCAGGTTACTGCATACCTTTGCTGTCCTCCAGCTGCTTCTTCACGAGGCCTAGCTCTTTCTCGGTCCGCTCCAGGTCCTGCTCCAGTCCGGAGACCTCCGCAGTGTGAGCGGCAGCAGCCAACAGCGACGCCTGCTTATTCACATAAACATATTATGTTAGACTCCTGCGAAAATTATTTTGATCTCCTGTTCGGCTTTTCCTTTCCAAACACCGAACAGAGCATCAGGGGCTACTGTCCACATTGTGATATTTTTCTATAATTGTTACCTCAAAGCCTGTTAAAAGGCTAGTGCAGGCCTCAGTCAGTCCGCTTTTGGCGGACGGAACCTTTTCGATCACCGTACCCATAAGGACATGGTGCTCATCCACAATGGCGGCGCCTCGCATCGCCTCCAGCAGCTTGTCTGATGCCTCTGGTTGGACAGAGGTCATCGGTGGAACGGACACGCCTCCTCCTTTCGGGGAAGGCCGTTCGCTGGACTCCGGAGCCGTATAGGTCTCCGGAATGGTATCCAGCTGAGGGCCGAAGGGAACTTGGCCCCCACTGCCAGTCCCCATGGGGGCTTTTCCCCCATGTGCCCGGCAGCCGAGGAGTCATCCTGCGGCGCCTTAACGATTTCTGGAATCTCCCCCTGGTCTGGGAAGATCCTCTGGGACACCACCTCGTCATCACCCTTGGGTGAGGCAGAATGAGCGGGCGGCGGAGACATGCTAGCCATCTCCTTTGAGTCTAGCGAATCCTCTGTCGAGGATCGCGGGGAGCCGTCACGGGCAGGACTGTAATGGCATAGTTTAAACATATTAATATTATAAACTGGAAAGGCCAGGTATTGGGAGGTGCATAGGGTTTTGGTACTTATGAGCAGCCCGAGGCTTGGTCCAGGGAATTCGCTCCGGACTGCTTTCGACATCCCATGCGGGGTTATCCGCAAGGGAGCCCTTCCCCCTCTTGGGCGCTTTTGCCTCCAGATTCGTGGAGGCCTCTCTTTTCTTCTTTCCCCCTCCGGGGGAAGCTGCTTTCTTCTTCCTCCTCGCCATCGTCTTCGGCAACCGAAGAGTCAGTCTCGTCTTCGGACGACATGTCCGAAGCACCCTTTCAGCGAAGACCGCTCCTGCTCCCTTTGGCCGTCTTCTTGGCCTTCTTCTCCGGCACATCATAAGGCACCGGGAATAGCATCTTTGTTAGGAGTGGGGTTTCCTCGTCTTCGGGAAGTGGAGCGGGACAATTAATCCGCTCCTCTATGTCGATCCAGGCCTGAAAATTGATAGGAAGGCTTAGACTCCTTCCCAAAATATGCCAGTAAAGGCTATACCTTGAATACATGAAAGAACTTACCGAATTGGCCTGGCTCTTTAAGCTGAGCCCACGATCTTCGGTCGTGGGCGGTGGTGTCTCGCCGGCCTTGAAGAGCACCTTCCAGATATCTTCGTGCATTGTGCCGAAGAGCTCTCGTAGCGTCTGATGCTTGGCCGGATTGAACTCCCACAGAAAGCAAGTCCGGTGTTGGCATGGAAGGATCCGGCGAATAAGCATAACCTGGATCACATTGACGAGTTTGATCCTATTGGTTAGCATGTTCTGAACGCACGTTTGGAGCCTAGTCAGCTCGCTCGAAGAGCCCCAGGCGAGGCCCTTCTCTTGCCAGGAGGTAAGCCGCAGCGGAGTTCCGGTTCGGAATTCGGGGGCCGCCGCCCAGTTGGTGTCACGTGGCTCGGTGATGTAGAACCACCCTGACTGCCACCCCTTCACCGTCTCCATGAAGGAACCTTCAAGCCATATCACGTTGGGCATCTTGCCCACCACGACGCCTCCGCACTCTGCTTGTTGGCCTCTCACCACCTTCGGCTTTACATTGAACGTCTTCATCCATAGGCCGAAGTGAGGCGGGATACGGAGGAAGGCCTCACAAACGATTATGAATGCTGAGATGTTGAGGACAAAATTGGGGGCTAGATCATGGAAATCTAGCCCATAGTAAAACATCAGTCCACGGACAAATGGGTGGAGTGGGAATCCCAGCCTGCGGACAAAGTGTGCGAGAAATACAACCCTCTCATGGGGCTCTGGGGTAGGGACGATATGTCCTTCGGCCGGGAGACGGTGAACGATCTCCTTGGCTAGGTATCCGGCCTCTCGAAGCTCCTTGATGTCTTTCTTCTTGACAGAAGAAGCCATCCACCTGCCACCAGCTCCTGATCCGGACATGGTTGGAGTGCTTTCTCAAGTGGGAAATAGATGAGAACTTGGGCGGTGGAGCTCAAGGGTGGAAAGGCAGAAGAAGAGAGAAGGCGTGGGAGAAGAAAGGGGAATCTTATCTCCTTATAAGGGCAGTGAATATTGAACACCACCCCACTCGCCTCAAAATTCGCTTGCTCCCGAGGGCTGTGTAAACGTCATGGTTGGGTTACCCACGCTCGTATTGATGAGAATCCTGTAATAAGGGACACGATCTCTGCTTCGACAAGACGTGCCAATGGCAACCGCGTCTCGAAATGTGGAGCGGCAGGTAAAAAACGGTTTGAAATTATGACCGAATGGACGTGATGTCATGTTCTAAAAGTTGTCAACGGATTGGACTCGTGTATTACTATATTATCTCCATGGTTGTGTGTGGTGTGTGTTACAGGTCCGACACAATCAATTCGTTCGAAGACTATTCTAGAGTTCGGAAGGAGGAACCCGTCTTGCAATGCCGAAGACAGCACTATGCTTCGGATACCTTGTCATTGAAGCCAGGTTCAGGGGCTACTGAGGAGTCCTGGACTAAGGGGTCCTCGGGCGTCCGGCCTATTAGCCATGGGCCGGACTGATGGGCTATGAAGATACGAAGACCGAAGACTACACCCGTGTCCAGCCAGGACTCTCCTTGGCGTGGAAGGCAAGCTTGGCGACTGGATATGTAGATTCCCTTCTTTGTAACTGACCTTGTGTAACCCTAGATCCTCCTGGTGTCTATATAAACCGGAGGACTTAGTTCGGATAGGACACTCATCATCATAGCCATACAAGCCAGACCTCTAGGGTTTAGCCATTACGATCTCGAGGTAGATCAACTCTCGTAATACTCATATTCATCAACATCAATCAAGCAAGACGTAGGGTATTACCTCCGTAGAGAGGGCCCGAACCTGGGTAAACATCATGTTCCTTTACTCCTTATACCATCGACCTTAGACGCACAGTTCGGGACCCCCTACCCGAGATCCGCCGGTTTTGACACCGACACGCGCTAAGCAGCCGAGTTTGAGCGCAGATGTGGCGGCCTGATGCGGATGGGTTGACGAGGCGACGCGAGGGCAGGTCAGCCCCTGGTGGCTCGCAGCGGCTGCCGAGGCTACTCACTCGACGCCTCGTCGCTGGGCGATCCGCTGGCGGTTTGGCCTGAAGGAAATATGCCCTAGAGGCAATAATAAAGTTGTTATTTATATTTCTTTATGTTGTGATAAATGTTTATTATTCATGCTAGAATTGTATTAATCGTAAACTTAGTACACATGTGAATACATAGACAAACAGAGTGTCCCTAGTATGCCTCTACTTGACTAGCTCGTTAATCAAAGATGGTTAAGTTTCCTAGCCATGGACATGTGTTGTCATTTGATGAACGGGATCACATCATTAGAGAATGATGTGATGGACAAGACCCATCCATTAGCTTAGCATAATGATCATTCAGTTTTATTGCTACTGCTTTCTTCATAACTTATACATGTTCCTCTGACTATGCGATTATGCAACTCCCAAATACCAGAGGAACACCTTGTGTGCTATCAAACTTCACAACATAACTTGGTGATTATAAAGATGATCTACGGGTGTCTTCGATGGTGTTTGTTGAGTTGGCATAGATTGAGATTAGGATTTGTCACTCAGTGTATCAGAGAGGTATCTCCGGGCCCTCTCGATAATGCACATCACTCTATGCCTTGCAAGCATTGTGACTAATGAGTTAGTTGCGGGATGATACATTACGGAACGAGTAAAGAGACTAGTTGGTAACGAGATTGAACTAGGTATGAGAATACCGACGATCGAATCTCGGGCAAGTAACATACCGATGACAAAGGGAACAACGCATATCGTTATGCGATTTGACCGATAAAGACCTTCGTAAAATATGTGGGAGCCAATATGAACATCCAGGTTCCACTATTAGTTATTGACCCGAGATGTGTCTCGGTCATGTCTACATAGTTCTCGAACCCGCAGGGTCCGCACGCTTAACGTTCTATGACGATCGGTATTATGAGTTTATGTGTTTTGATGTACCAAAGGTAGTTCGGAGTCCCGAATGTGTTCACGGACATGACGAGGAGTCTCAAAATGGTCGAGACATAAAGATTGATATATTGGATGGCTATATTCGAATACCGGAAGGGTTTCAGATGATCTAGGAGAAAACCGGAGTGTTAGAGGGGTTACCGGAACCCCCCCGGGACTAATGGGCCTTAATGGGCCCTAGTGGAGAGAGAGAGGGGCCGACCAGGGCAGGCCGCGCCCCCTTCCCTTGAGTCCGAATAGGACAAGGAGGGGGGCCCTTGCCTTTCTCTTCTCCCACTCCTTGCTTCCCCCTCCTAGTGGGACTAGGAAAGGGGAGTCCTACTCCCACTAGGAGGAGGACTCCTCCTCTTGGTGCACCCTCCTAGGGTCGGCTGGCCTCCCCCTTGCTCCTTTATATACGGGGGCAGGGGGCACCCCATGAGACACATAAGTTGATCATTGATCTTTTAGCCGTGAGCGGTGCCCCCCTCCAGCATAATCCACCTCGGTCATATCATGGCGGTGCTTATGCGAAGCCCTGCGTCGGTAGCTTCATCAACACCGTCATCACGCCGTCGTGCTGACGGAACTCTCCCCCTAATCTCTACTGGATCGTGAGTTCGTGGGATGTCACCGAGCTGAACGTGTGCAGATCACGGAGGTGCCGTACGTTCGGTACTAGGATCGGTCGATCATGAAGACATACGACTACATCAACCGCGTTGTCATAACGCTTCCTCTTACGGTCTATGAGGGTACGTGGATGACACCCCCCTCTCGTTGCTATGCATCACCATGATCTTGCGTGTGCGTAGGATTTTTTTTTTGAAATTACTGCGTTCCCCAACAGTGGCATCTGAGCCAGGTCTATGCATAGATGTTATATGCACGAGTAGAACACAAAGGAGTTATGGGCGTGGGTATATACATATTGCTTCCCGTCACTAGTTGATTCTTGATTCGGCGGTATTGTTGGATGAAGCGACTTAGACCGACATTACGCGTACGCTTATGCAAGACTGGTTCTACCGACGTGCTTCGCACACAGGTGGCTACTGGGTGTCTGTTTCTCCAAATTTAGTTGAATCGGATTCAATGAACATGGTTCTTTCTGAAGATCAAAAAGCAATCACTATATCGCGTTGTGGTTTTTTTGATGCGTAGGTAAGAACGGTTCTTGCTCAGCTCGTAGCAGCCACGTAAAACTTGCAACAAAAAAGTAGAGGACGTCTAACTTGTTTTTGCGGGGCATGTTGTGATGTGATATGGTCAAGATGTGATGAGATATAAATTGTTGTATGAGATGATCATGTTTTGGTAAAGTTATCGGCAACTGGCAGGAGCCTTATGGTTGTCTCTTTATTGCACAAGATGCAAGCGCCATATAATTGCTTTACTTTATCGCTATGCGATAGAAATAGTTGCAAAAGCAATAGTTGGTGAGACGACCATGTGACGACACGTTTATAGAGATCAAGATGATGGAGATCATGGTGTCATGCCGGTGACGATAGAGATCATGACGGTGTTTTGGAGATGGAGATCAAAGGCACAAGATGATGATGGCCATATCATGTCACATATTTGGATTGCATGTGATGTTTATCCTTTATGTATCTTATTTTGCTTAGTTCGATGGTAGCATTATGAGATGATCTCTCACTAAATTTCAAGGTATAAGTGTTCTCCCTGAGTATGCACCATTGCGACAGTTCGTCGTGCCGAGACACCAAGTGATGATCGGGTGTGATAAGCTCTATGTTCACATACAACGGGTGCAAGCCAGTTTTGCACACGTGGAATACTCGGGTTAAACTTGAGGAGCCTAGCATATGCAGATATGGCCTCGGAACATTGGAGACCGAAAGGTCGAGCATGAATCATATAGTAGATATGATCAACATAGTGATGTTCACCATTGAAAACTACTCCATCTCACGTGATGATCGGACATGGTTTAGTTGATTTGGATCACGTGATCATTTAGATGACTAGAGGGATGTCTATCTAAGTGGGAGTTCTTAAGTAATATGATTAATTGAACTTTAATTTATCAAGAACTTAGTCCTAATAGTATTTGCATATCTATGTTGTAGATCAATAGCTTGCGGTGTAGCTCCCCGTTTATTTTTTGATATGTTCCTAGAGAAAAATAAGTTGAAAGATGATAGTAGCAATGATGCGGACTGGGTCCGTGATCTGAGGATTATCCTCATTGCTGCATAGAAGAATTATGTCCTTGATGCACCACTTGGTGACATACCTATTGCAGGAGCAGATGCACATGTTATGAGCGTTTGACAAAGCTCGGTATGATGACTACTTAATAGTTTAGTGCACCATGCTTTACAGCTTAGAACCGGGACTTCAAAAATGTTTTGAACGCCACAGAACATATAAGATGTTCTAAGAGTTGAAATTGGTATTTCATACTCATGCCCGTGTCGAGAGGTATGAGACCTCTGACAGTACTTTGCCTACAAGGTGGAGGAGAATAGCTCAACCAGTGAGCATGTGCTCCGATTGTCTGGGTACTACAATTGCTTGAACCAAGTGGGAGTTAATCTTCCAGATAAGATAGTAATTGATAAAGCTCTCTATTCACTATCACCAAGTTACTAGAACTTAGTGATGAACTATAATATTCAAGGGATGACGAAAGTAATTCCCAAGCTCTTCGCGATGTTGAAATCGGTGAAGGTAGAAATTAAGAAATAACATCAAGTGTTGATGGTTAACAAGACCACTAGTTTCAAGAAAAGGGCAAAGGGAAAGAAAGAGGAACTTCAAAGAAGAAAGGCAAGCAAGTTTCCACTCCCATGAAGAAGCTCAAAGCTAGACCCAAGCCTGGAACTGAGTGCTTCTACTGCAAAGGAAATGGTCACTGGAAGTGGAACTGCCCTAGATACTTGGCGGATAAGAAGGATGGCAAAGTGAACAAAAGTATATATTTGATATACATGTTATTGATGTGTACTTTACTAGTGTTTATAACAACACCTTAGTATTTGATACTGGTTCAGTTACTAAGAGTAGTAACTCGAAACGGGAGTTGCAAAATAAACAAAGACTAGTTAAGGGCGAGGTGATGATGTGAATTGGAAGTGATTCCAAGGTTGATAAGATCACCATCGCACACTCCCTTTACCTTCGGGATTAGTGTTGAACCTAAAATAAATGTTATTTGGTGTTTGCGTAAAGCATAATATGATTGGATCATGTTTATTACAATACGGTTATTCATTTAAGTCAAGGATAATTGTTATTCTGTTTACATGAATAAAACCTTCTGAGGTCATACACCCAAGGTGAATGGTTTATTGAATCTCGATCGTAGTAATACACACATTCATAATATTGAAGCCAAAAGATGCAAAGTTAATAATGGTAGTGCAACTTATGTGGTACTGCCGTTTAGGTCATATTGGTGTAAAGCGCATGAAGAAACTCCATGCTGATGGGCTTTTGGAATCACTTTCTTATGAATCATTTGATGCTTACGAACCATGCCTCGTGAGCAAGATGACTAAAACTCTGTTCTCCGGAACAATGGAGCAAGCAACTGACTTATTGGAAATAATACATGCTGATGTATGCACTTCGATGAGTGTTGAGGCTCACGGCGGGTATCATTATTTTCTGATCTTCACAGATGATATGAGCAGATATGGGTATATCTACTTGATGAAACATAAGTCTGAAACATTTGAAAAGTTCAAAGAATTTCAGAGTGAAGTGGAAAATCATCATAACAAGAAAATAAAGTTTTTGCGATCTGATCGTGGAGGAGAATATTTGAGTTACGAGTTTGGTCTTCATTTGAAACAATGCGGAATAGTTTCGCAACTCACGCCACCTGGAACACCACAGTGTAATGGTGTGTCCGAATGTCATAACCGTACTTTATTAGATATGGTGCAATCTATGATGTCTCTTACCGATTTATCACTACCGTTTTGGGGTTATGCATTAGAGACATCTGCATTCATGTTAAATAGGGCACCATCTAAATCCGTTGAAACGACACCATATGAACTGTGCTTTAGCAAGAAACCTAAGTTGTCGTTTCTTAAAGTTTGGGGCTATGATGCTTATGTGAAAAAGTTTCAACCTGATAAGCTCGAACCCAAATCAGAGAAATGTGTCTTCATAGGATACCCAAAGGAAACTGTTGGGTACACCTTCTATCACAGATCCAAAGGCAAGATATTTGTTGCTAAGAATGGATCCTTTCTAGAGAAGAAGTTTCTCTCGAAAGAAGTGATTGGGAGGAATGTAAAACTTGATGAGGTAATTGTACCTTCTCCCGAATTGGAAAGTAGTTCATCACAGAAATCATTTCTACTGATTCCTACACCAATTAGTGAGGAAGTTAATGATGATGGTCATGAAACTTCAGATCAAGTTACTACCGAACCTCGTAGGTCAACCAGAATACGTTCCGCACCAGAGTGGTATGGTAATCCTGTTCTGGAGGTCATGTTACTTGACCATGACGAACCTATGAACTATGAGGAAGCGATGATGAGCCCAGATTCCACGAAATGGCTTGAAGCCATGAAATCTGAGATGAGATCCATGTATTAGAACAAAGTATGGGATTGACTTGCCCGTTGTTCGGTGAGCCATGAAGAATAAATGGATTTTCAAGAGGAAGACGGTCGCCGATAGTAGTGTTACTATCTACAAAGCTCGAATTGTCAAAAAAGGTTTTTGACAAGTTCAAGATGTTGACTATGATGAGATATTCTCACTCGTAGCGATGCTTAAGTCTATCCGAATGATGTTAGCAATTGCCACATTTTATGAAATCTGGCAAATGGATGTCAAAACTGCATTCCTTAATGTATTTCTTAAACAAGAGTTGTATATGATGCAACAAGAAGGTTTTGTCAATCCTAAAGGTGCTAACAAAGTGTGCAAGCTCCAGCGATACATGTATGGACTGGTGCAAGCATCTCGGAGTTGGAATATATACTTTGATAAAGTGATCAAAGCATATGGTTTTATACAGACTTGCGGTGAATCCTGTATTTACAAGAAAGTGAGTGGGAGCACTACAACATTTCTGATAAGTATATGTGAATGACATATTGTTGATCGGAAATAATGTAGAATTTTCTGGAAAGCATAGAGGAGTGTTTGAAAAGAGTTTTTCGAAGAAATACCTCGATGAAGCTACTTACATATTGAGCATCAAGATCTATAGAGATAGATCAAGATGCTTGATATATTTTTAATGAGTACATACCTTGACAAGATTTTGAAGTAGTTCAAAATGGAAAAGTCAAAGAAGGAGTTTTTGCCTGTGTTGCAAGGTGTGAAGTTGAGTAAAGACTCAAAACCCGACCACGGCAGAAAATAGAAAGAGAATGAAAAGTCATTCCCTATGCCTCAGTCATAGGTTCTATAAAGTATGCTATGCTGTGTACCAGACCTATTGTGTACCTCACCATAAGTTTGGCAAGAGGGTACTATAGTGATCCAGGAGTGGATCACTGGACAACTGTCAAAAATATCCTTAGTGGAATAAGGTGACAAAGAGTTCGTCATAAAGAGTTACGTCGATGCAAGATTTGACGCCGATCTGGATGACTCTAAGTCTCGATCTAGATACATATCGAAACTGGGAGCAATTAGCTAGAGTAGCTCCGTGCAAAGCATTGTAGACATAGAAAATTTGCAAAATACATACGGCTCTGAATGTGGCAGACCCGTTGACTAAATTTCTCTCACAAGCAAAACATGATCACTCTTGGGTGTTAATCACATAGCAATGTGAACTAGATTATTATTGACTCTAGTAAACCCTTTGGGTGTTAGTCACATGGAGATGTGAACTAATCACATAAATATGTGAACTATTGGTGTTAAATCACATGACGATGTGAACTAGATTATTGACTCTAGTGCAAGTGGGAGACTGAAGGAAATATGCCCTAGAGGCAATAATAAAGTTGTTATTTATATTTCTTTATATCATGATAAATGTTTATTATTCATGCTAGAACTGTATTAACCGGAAACTTAGTACATGTGTAAATACATCGACAAACAGAGTGTCCCTAGTATGCCTCTACTTGACTAGCTCGTTAATCAAAGATGGTTAAGTTTCCTAGCCATGGACATGTGTTGTCATTTGATGAACGGGATCACATCATTAGAGAATGATGTGATGGACAAGACCCATCCATTAGCTTAGCATAATGATCATTCAGTTTTATTGCTACTGCTTTCTTCATAACTTATACATGTTCCTCTGACTATGAGATTATGCAACTCCCAAATGCCGAAGGAACACCTTGTGTGCTATCAAACATCACAACATAACTAGGTGATTATAAAGATGCTCTACAGGTGTCTCCGATGGTGTTTGTTGAGTTGGCGTAGATCGAGATTAGGATTTGTCACTCTGTGTATCGGAGAGGTATCTCTGGGCCCTCTCGGTAATGCACATCACTCTAAGCCATGCAAGCATTGTGACTAATGAGTTAGTTGATGGATGATGCATTACGGAATGAGTAAAGAGACTTGCCCGTAACAAGATTGAACTAGGTATGAGAATACCGACGATCGAATCTCGGGCAAGTAACATACCTATCACAAAGGGAACACCGTATATCGTTATGCAGTTTAACCAATAAAGATCTTCGTAGAATATGTGGGAGACAATATGAACATCCAGGTTCTACTATTGGTTATTGACCGGAGACGTGTCTCGGTCATGTCTACATAGTTCTCGAACCCATAGGGTCCGCACGCTTAACGTTCTATGACGATCGGTATTATGAGTTTATGTGTTTTGATGTACTGAAGGTATTTGGGAGTCCCGGATGTGATCACGGACATGACGAGGAGTCTCGAAATGGCCGAGACATAAAGATTGATATATTGGACGGCTATATTCAGACACCGGAAGGGTTTCAGATGATCTCGGAGAAAACCGGAGTGCCGGAGGGGTTACCGGAACCCCCCGGAGACTAATGGGCCTTAACGGGCTCTAGTGGAGAGAGAGATGGACGGCCAGGGCAGGCCGCGCCCCCCTCCCCTTGAGTCCGAATAGGACAAGGAAGGGGGGGTGGCCCCCCTTGCCTTTCCCCTCTCCCACTCCTTCCTTCCCCTCCTAGTGGGACTAGGAAAGGGGAGTCCTACTCCCACTAGGAGGAGGACTCCTCCTCTTGGTGCGCCCTCCTAGGGCCGGCAGGCCTTCCCCTTGCTCCTTTATATATGGGGGCAGGGGGCACCCCATGAGACACATAAGTTGATCATTGATCTTTTAGCCATGTGCGGTGCCCCCCTCCACCATAATCCACCTCGGTCACATCGTAGCGATGCTTAGGCAGCTTCATCAACACCGTCATCATGCCGTCGTGCTGACGGAACTCTCCCTCGAAGCTCTACTGGATCGTGAGTTCGTGGGACGTCACCGAGCTAAACGTGTGCAGATCGCGGAGGTGTCGTACGTTCGGTACTAGGATCGGTCGATCGTGAAGATGTATGACTACATCAACTGCGTTGTCATTACACTTCCGCTTACGGTCTACGAGGGTACGTGGACGACACTCTTCCCTCTCGTTGCTATGCATCACCATGATCTTGCGTGTGCGTATGATTTTTTTTTGAAATTACTGCGTTCCCCAACATGGCCGTGGCAGAAGTCAGCATAAGGAGGCGAGGCAAACTCGGATAGGCAGTGGCTCCAGGTACGGCGGCGATTTGTTCAAGGCTAGCGCAGCTCATGGGAAAAGGCAGACCATCGTGGTGACTTAGAGCATGGCCGAGCATGAGCGAGCATGGCTGCGGCGACTAAAGACCGCGACCGCACACGGTAGAAGTGGAGGGCGGGTTACTGCGGCGGCCTTGGGCGGAGGTAAAGTGGCGTCTCGCGGCAGAGCCCACTTAGAACGAGACGAGTTCTGCATCGGAGGTTCGAAAGCGACACCAGCGAGGTGAAGCGACGCGACGAGGCGGCGGGGGCTTGGCAGCTGCACCACGGCGATGGAGGTAGTGCCACGACGACGGTGACCTAACGGCCACAGGGGCAGAGGCGCTTTTGAAAGCGGCCAATAGCTCGAGCAACGTGGCGAAGATGGCGACTCTGAGGCGGCAAGACGTCGGTGGCGGCTCACCACGGTGGTCATCAGGGCGGGTCAACGGAGCTGGTCAATAGAGGAATCTGAGTCCATGGGAAATCCGCTTCCGGTCCGTGACCCCTTTTTTTAACGCAGCTGAACAGGCTAGCTTAGATCGGTTTCCTCTACTCTGTATATCCACTTCTCGCTAGTGATAATATGCCTTGGCGGACGCATTAGTTGATGGTAAAAACAAAGGTTGGACCAATACTCTGTACTGGTACAAATACTTGCGCCTTCCCACGTAATAGTAGATAATGGAGTAATAGTTGATGACTCGATTTTAGTCTTCATGAAAGGAATCCATCACCGGTCAAATCTGGAGTTGTGGTGGAAGAAAACAAATAGACGCCTTGGGACTTGAATCTGCACATTGCAGCAGCAACTCTTGGATTCATCTCCAACTTGCAAGTTGTAATTATGTCTTTTTTGTCTGATCTCATTTCTTTTGGTCTTGGCTTTTGTTCCTGGTGCCTTGCACCAAGATCGATCTGGCTCAGATTCCTTAATTGCACAGGGAACAACGTATGTCGGTCTCGGTGATGCACGGTAGTAGTAGTAGAAATTTATCTCCTCTCGGATCCAACTTGCAATGGCGGCGGCTCACGGCGCAACCCTAAATTTTGTTTAACCTTTAAACCTCACCGATCCGACGAACTTGAAGCTGACACAGATCCTTCCAAACCGGCTCTTCTTCATCCGGAAAATTGTGAACTCTCGATCCCTAGGATAAATCCCTCCAAGAACTCAACACCACCGTGCGCAGGCCCCATGGTGGGCGCCAACTGTCGTGGATTTGTCACGGCAGATGTCCTTAGTGTGAGGACTTAGTCGTGAGGCCAACACATATGTGGTAGCTTGAGAGGGGTTGAGTGGGACGAGAGACGCGAGGTTTTACCCAGGTTCGGTCCCTCACGGTGGAGGTAAAAGTCTACATCTTGCTTCATTGATATTGATGATGATGATCACGGTTGCAAGGGTGCTCTATCTCAAGAGCTATAGACTATCTGTGTAAACCTAACCTATGAAACTTGTCGAACTTCTTCCTCTTAGGGTGCCCTGCCCCTCCTTATATATGTTGAAGGGGCAGCTTACATGACTAGCCATATTAGGATTAGGATTACCCTATTACAAGTGGAGTCCTAGTCTTGCTTCCTTTGTAGGAGAATATTCCTTATGCCTTTCATCTTAAGCCGACCCACCATAATATTTGTCGGCCTTCCCATGAGCCGCCTTATGGGCCGTTGAGTCTTGTCATCCATCTGACCCTCCTGCCGGGTTAACAATGAGTCGCCAGGCTTGGCTGGGTCATCAGTGAGTGGAGAGATCCGGGCTGGTCACTTAGTGAGTCGCCAAGTCCGGTCGGGTCATACCGCGGGGTATATCCCCGATAGGAGGGTTAATTATAAGTAGGAGGTTTGTTCAAGTAAGAACAACACCTAAGCACCGGTCCACCCACATATCAAATTATCAAAGTACCGAACACGAATTAAACCAACATGATGAAAGTGACTAGATGAAATTCCCATGTACCCTTAAGAATGCTTTGCTTATCATGAGAGACTGTTTTGGCATGTCCTTTGCCTCAAAAGGATTGGGATACCTTGCTGCACTTTTGTTACTATTATCGTTACTTGCTTGTTACAAATTATCTTGTTATCAAACTACTCGCTACTTACAATTTTAGCACTTGTAGACAATACCTTACTGAAAACCACTTGTCATTTCCTTCTGCTCCTCGTTGGGTTCGACACTTTTACTTATCGAAAAGAGCTACAATTTATCCCCTATACTTGTGGGTAATCAAGGCTATTTTCTGGCGCCGTTGCCAGGGAGTGAAGCGCCTTTGGTAAGTGGAATTTGGTAAGGAAACATTTATATAGTGTGCTAAAATTTATTGTCACTTGTCACTATGAAAAACAATCCTTTGAGGAGTTTGTTCGGGTTATCTTCACCTCGTCCGGAACCACAATTAGCAACCCCTCAACCTACTGCACCTACTAAAAATATTGAATATGAAATTCCTTCAGGTATGATAGAACAACTGCTAGCTAATCCTTATGCAGGAGATGGAACCAAACATCCTGATATGCACTTGATATATGTGGAACAAATTTGTGGATTGTTTAAGCTTGCAGGTTTACCTAGGGATGAAGTTATGAAAAAGGTTTTCCCTTTATCTTTGAAGGGAAAAGCATTGGCATGGTATAGGCTATGCGATGATATTGGATCATGGAATTGGAATTGTTTGAAAATTGGAGTTCCACCAAAAAATTTATCCTATGCATCTAGTTCATCGTGATCGGATTTATATATATAATTTTTGGCCTCATGAAGGAGAAAGTATCGCTCTAGCTTGGGAGAGGCTTAAGTCAATGTTATATTCATGCCCCAATCATGAGCTCTCAAGAGAAATTATTATCCAGAATTTTTATGCTCGACTTTCTTGTAATGATCAAACCATGCTTGATACTTCTTGTGATGGTTCTTTTATGAAGATGACTATTGAATTCCGGTGGGATGTTTTGGAAAGAATTAAATGCAACTCTGAAGATTGGGAACTCGACAAGGGTAAAGAGTCAGGTATTAAACTTAAGTATGATTGTGTTAAATCTTTTATGGATACCGATGCTTTTCAAAAGTTTAGCACTAAATATGGACTTGACTCTGAGATAGTAGCCTCCTTTTGTGAATCATTTGCTACTCATGTTGTCCTCCCTAAAGATAAGTGGTTCAAATATCACCCACCTATTCAATAAGAAATCAAAGAACCGGTACTAGTTAAAGAAGAAACTATACTTTACAATGTTGATCCAGTTGTTCCTTCTGCTTATATTGAGAAACCACCTTTCCCTGTTAAGATAAAGGAACATGCTAAAGTTTCAACTGTCATCAACAAAAGCTATATTAGAACACCTAAACCTGATGAACAAATCAAAGTAGAACCTAGTATTTCTATGGTTAAAGATCTCTTGGAAGAAGATATGGATGGGCATGTTATTTACTTTTGTGAAGAAGCTGCTAGAATTGCCAAACCAGATAAAAAAGATAAACATAGACCTGTTGTTGGCATGCCCGTTGTCTCGGTTAAAATAGGAGATCACTATTATCATGGTTTATGTGACATAGGTGCTAGTGTGAGTGCTATTCCTTACACCTTATATCACGAAATTATGAATGACCTAGCACCCGCAGAGATAGAAGACATAGATGTTACTATTAAACATGCTAATAGAGACACTATATCACCAATTGGGATTGTTAGAGATGTTGAAGTCTTGTATTGGAAAATATAATACCCTACTGATTTTCTTGTTCTTGGTTCCCTACAAGATGATTTTTGTCCCATCATCTTTGATATACCTTTCTTGAACACCGTCAATGCTAAGATAGACTGTGAGAAACAAACGGTCAATGTTAGTTTTGGTGACGAGTCTCATGAGTTTAATTTTTCCAAGTTTAGTAGAAAGCTTCATGAAAAATAATTGCCTAGTAAAGATGAATTAATCGGTCTTGCTTCTATTGTTGTACCACCTACTGATCCTTTAGAACAATATTTGCTAGACCATGAAAATGATTTACATATGCATGGAAGAAATGAAATAGATAAGATTTTCTTTGAACAACGTCCTCTACTTAAACACAATTTTCCTATTGAAACTCTAGGAGGTCCTCCTCCACCTAAAGGTGATCCTATTTTTGAATTAAAACAATTGCCAGACACTTTGAAATATGCTTATCTTGATGAAAAGAAGATATATCTTGTTATTATTAGTGCTAACCTTTCAGAACATGAAGAAGAAAGATTATTGAAAGTTCTAAGGAAGCACCGAGCTGTTATTGTATATACTCTCGATGATTTAAAGGGCATTTGTCTCACTCTATGTCAGCACATAATTAATATGGAACCTGATGCTAAACCCGTCATTGATCACCAACATCGGTTAAATCCGAAGATGAAATAAGTGGTAAGAACGGAAATCTTAAAACTTCTGGAAGCAGGTATAATCTATCCCATAGCTGATAGTAGATGGGTAAGTCCTGTTCATTGTGTCCTTAAGAAAGGAGGTATTACTGTTGTTCCTGATAAGAATGAACTTATTCCACAAAGAATTGTTACAGGTTGTAGAATGGTAATTTTAGAAAATTAAACAAAGCAACTAGAAAAGATCATTACCCTCTGCCTTTTATTGATCAAATGCTTGAAAGATTATCTAAGCACACACACTTTTGCTTCCTTGATAGATATTCTGGTTTTTCAAATATACCTGTTTCTCAACCTGATCAAGAAAATACCACTTTTACTTGTCCCTTTGGAACTTATGCTTATAGACGTATGCCTTTTGGTTTATGTAATGCACCTACTACCTTTCAGAGACGTATGCTTGCTATATTCTCCGACTTTTGTGAAAGTTGAGGTTTTCATGGATGAATTCTCTGTTTATGGGAAGTAACAAATCTTGTCTTGAATTGGGAGAAGTGCCACTTTATGGTTAATGAAGGCGTTGTCTTGGGTCCTAAAATTTCTGAAAGAGGTATTGAAGTGGACAAAGCTAAGGTTGATGCAATTGAGAAAATGCCATGTCCTAAAGATATAAAAGGTATTCGTAGTTTCTTAGGTCATGCTGGTTTCTATAGGAGATTTATCAAATACTTTCCTAAAATTTCTAGGCCTCTTACGAGTCTTTTGCAAAAGGATATTCCTTTTGTTTTTGATGATGATTGTTTATAAGCCTTTGAAACACTTAAGAAAGCCTTAATTTCTGCACCTATTGTTCAACCAACTGATTGGAACTTGCCTTTTGAAATTATGTGTGATGCTAGTGATTATGCTGTTGGTGCTGTTCTAGGACAAAGAGGTGATAAGAAACTGAATGTTATTCATTATACTAATAAAACTCTAGACAGTGTTCAACGAAACTATGCAACTACTGAAAAAGAATTCTTAGCAGTGGTGTTTGCTTGTGATAAATTTAGACCTTATATTGTTGATTCCAAAGTAACTGTTCACACAGACCATGCTGCTATTAAATATCTTATGGAAAAGAAATATGCTAAACCTAGACGTATTCGATGGGTTCTCTTGTTACAAGAATTTGATTTACATATCATTGATAGAAAAGGAGCTAAGAACCCAGTAGCTGATAATTTATCTAGGCTTGAAAATGTGCTTGATGACCCACTACCTATTGATGATAGTTTTCCTGATGAGCAGTTATTGCAATAAATGTTGCTCATAGTACTCCTTGGTATGCTGACTGTGCTAATTACATTGTTGCTAAATATTTACCACCTAGCTTTACATACCAACAAAAGAAAAAAATCTTCTATGATTTAAGACATTACTTTTGGGATGACTCACATCTTTATAAAGGAGTAGATGGTATTATTAGACGTTGTGTACCTGAGCATGAACAGGGACAAATCCTACGGAAATGTCACTCCGAAGCTTATGGAGGGCATCATGCTGGAGATAGAACTGCTCACAAGGTATTGCAGTCTGGATTTTATTGGCCTACTCTCTTCAAGGATGCCCGTAAGTTCATCTTACCTTGTGATGAATGTCAAAGAATAGGTAATATTAGTAAGCATCAAGAAATGCCTATGAATTATTCACTTGCTGTTGAACCATTTGATGTTTGGGGATTTGATTACATGGTACCTTTTCCTTCCTCTAATGGGTATACACATATTTTGGTTGATGTTGATTATGTTACTAAATGGGTAGCAGCTATTCCAACCAGTAGTGATGATCACAACACCTCTATTAAAATGCTTAAGGAAGTTATTTTCCCAAGGTTTGGAGTCCCTAGATATTTAATGACTGATGGTGGTTCACACTTTATTCATGGTGATTTCCGTAAAATGCTTGCCAAGTATGATGTTAACCATAGAATTGCATCACCTTATCATCCTCAGTATAGTGGTCAAGTTGAACTTAGCAATAGAGAAATAAAATTAATTCTGCAAAAGACTGTCAATAGGTCCAGGAAGAATTGGTCTAAGAAATTAGATGATGCCCTTTGGGCTTATAGAACATCATATAAAAATCCTATGGGTATGTCTCCATATAAAATGGTTTATGGAAAAGCTTGTCATTTGCCTCTTGAGTTAGAACATAAAGCATATTGGGCCATCAAAGAGCTCAATTATGATTTCAAACTTGCTCGTGAAAAGAGGTTGTTTGATATTAGCTCTTTAGATGAATGGAGAACCCAAGCTTATGAAAATGCAAAATTATTCAAAGAAAATGTTAAAAGATGGCATGACAAAAGAATCCAAAAGCGTGAGTTTAAAGTCGGAGAAAATGTTCTTTTGTACAACTCTCGTTTTAGATTCTTTGCAGGAAAACTCCTCTCAAAATGGGAAGGCCCCTATGTTATCGAGGAGGTTTATTGGTCTGGAGCCATCAAAATAAATAATGCTGAAGGTACTAACCCGAAGGTTGTCAATGGGCAATGAATAAAACAATATATCTCTGTTACGACCATTAATGTTGAAAGTAATATTATCCAAACTTTAACACTGGAAGAACACATAAAAGAGTCCTTCCGGAACACTCCAGAATCATGAAAATAAGGAGGTACGTGATACGGTAAGTAAACGGACTCTGAAAGATCCACATTTTTTTGACTGTTTTGGAATATTTAGAAAGTTAGGAAATAAAGAAACTCCCAGGAAGGGTACCCTGGTGGGCACAAGACATAGGTGGGTTGTGCCCACCTGGGACACCTTTCGGACTTTGTTTTTCTTCCGTTTTCTTGTCCCCCAAGATAAAAAAAATCTATATATACTTCCCGAACCTGTTAACCACCGTATCACGGAGAAATCTTTTGTTCTCTTTTCTTGTTGTTTTTCTGCGAGATCCCATCTACCATGGCCACCTCAAGCTCCTTCAAGGACAAGTTTTTCAAGAATTTCATCAACCCATATCTACGGGAGGTGGTACAGCACCCTCAGACCATCCAGATGCATGAGGGCGTGCTTCACCTTCGCGATGTGCCATGTCCCAATGGGACGGGAACCATGGAGGCCAGACTTGATGCTATGGAGCAAGATGTCTTCCGGTGCAAGGGTATGGTGGAGCGTGGGCTCAATGCCAATCACCTCATGATCACGGACCTCTCTCGTGATCTCAAGGTGGATGGCAAGCCCATGAAGGACATCGTCTTCACCCTCAACGAGAAAATCAACTTCCTCTAAAGCTAGATCTATGATCTCCAAAACCAAGTCTTTGAATATGAGGCGAGGTTTAAAGGTATGAGTTTGGCTGCTAGTTGCAGGACCCGTGAGATTCACTCCTCCTCTTATGATGGTGGACCACTGCCATGGAAATTCGAGGACAAGATCTCGTCTTCATCACCACCACCATCATCTTCACCACCAAAAGAGAATTGAGTATCGGGTATGGGCGCTCCCCTCGGCTTCCGCCAAGCTTGGGGGAGGTGCCCCGGTATCGTATCATCCCACTACCTTCTTGGCTTTATTTACTTTAGTTTGATCTTTTGCTTTAGACGAATAAAAGTTTAGTTCGATCCTTTCTTTGAGAGTTTGCTTAGTAATCTATCCTTCTAATCGTGTGCAAGTTATATAATAAAGTTTAGTTTGAGTTTTTGCTTTCTTTACTTCCATGTTTCAAATAAAAGAATATAAATAAGGAAGAAAAAGAGAAAGGAACTAAATGAAAGAAAGGAAATAAATCAAAAAAGATCATATACTAATCTTACGTTAGGTGATGACACCACATAAGGAAAAGTATAAGTAGAAAATTTTATTAGAGATTGACAAACATAGCATTAGTTAATGATGCAACTCATGAAAGAATTAATAAGGGAAGAGAAGATTCACATATAAATATACTATCCTAGAAATCTTTTGTGATTGTGAGTCCTCATCAAAATATTATATGCCAAAATTGTTGACGTTGAACAAGGAAGACAACTTAATGGTTTATGTTTGTTTATATTCACATAGAAGTCATATTGTAATGGATCCTTTAACATGTGGTGCTTGCCCCCTATCTTTGCTAGCCAAAAATTCCGCACTAAGTAGAGATACTACTTGTGCATCCAAACCCTTAAACCCAAATCTTATTTTCAAGTGTCCACCACACCTACCTAGGGAGTGAGCAAGACCCCTCAAGTAAGTTGTCATTGATGCAAAAAGGCAGTAAAAATTGCTTCTAAAAGTGTGGGATCATTTAGTGTAAGATAAAATTGAGCGTTGCACGAACTTGTGATGGTGAAGAATAAAAGCGACAGACTGCATAATAAAGGTTGTTATCACAAGGGACAATGCACCATGACATTCTTTTGCACTAAGGGGTTGAGCATACAAACAAATAAGCGCATGGCAACCTCTACTTCCCTCTACGAAGGGCCTATCTTTTACTTTTATGCAAAGAGTCAAAGTTTTCCTTCTATTTCTTTTTATTTTTCTCCTTTGGCAAGCATCATGTTGTGAGGAAAGATCTAGGCACATATGTCCAGTTGAATATAGATAGCATGAGTTATTATTGTTGACATCACCCTTGAGGTGAATACGTTGGGAGGCGAAACTATAAGTCCCTATCTTTCTATGTGTCCGGTTGAAACGTTTTGCTCATGTGTATGCGGTGAGTTTTAGCAATCATAGAAGACTATATGATGGTTGAGTATGTGGACTTTCCTAAAGGCTCCAATATGTGACCCTTCCTGAAAAGATGATGAATTGTAGTTGCAAAGTTGACTGAGAACATAGTTTGTTGGTTTCTAATAGAGTTTTTGCTTTATATACTTCAATAGTGTGATGATTTGTCACTTATTCATGAGAAGTCTATGATAAAAGTTCTATGATAAAAATATTATGTTTAATTTTGTTGTTGTTATAATAATCTACATGATGCTTCTATGTCCATATTTTGTTTTTCTCGACACCTCTCTCTCAAAGCATGTGGACATGTTTCTCGATTTCGGTTTTCGCTTGAAGACAATCGAGGTCTAAACTTGGGGGAGTTGATACGTCCATTTTGCATAATGTTTTCTTACTATTATTTATGATGTTTTAATCCATAATAATGATTTTTGGAGTAATTCTAATGCCTTTTGTCTCATAATATGCAAGGTATACACAAAGAGGGAGAGTTCCGGCAGCTGGAAATCTGGACCAGGAAAAGCTACGTCAGGCCACCTATTCTGCACAACTCCAAACAAGCTAAAACTTCATAGAGATTTTTTATGGATTATTTGAGGAATATTGGAGCAAATAACTACCAGAGGGGCCCCACCAGGTGGGCACAACCCACCTGGGCGCACTGTGATGCCCCCGATTTGACCGTACACTAATCATACACGCAAACGTGTATGATCAAGATCAGGGACTCACGGGAAGAAATCACAACACAACTCTACAAATAAAATAAGTCATACAAGCATCATATTACAAGCCAAGGGCCTCGGGGGCTCGAATACAGGAGCTCGATCATAGAAGAGTCAGCGGAAGCAACAATATCTGAGTACAGACATAAGTTAAACAAGTTTGCCTTAAGAAGGCTAGCACAAACTGGGATACAGATCGAAAGAGGCACATGCCTCCTACCTAGGATCCTCCTAAACTACTCATGGTCGTCGTCAGCGGGCTGCACGTAGTAGTAGGCACCTCCCGAGTAGTAGTAGTCATCGTCGACGGTGGGGTCTGGCTCCTGGGCTCCAACGTCTGGTCGCAGCAATCGAGTATAGAAAGGGGGAAAAGAGGAAGCAAGCAACCGTGAGTACTCATCCAAAGTACTCGAAAGCAAGGAGCTACACTACATAAGTATGCATTGGTATCAAATGGAATAAGGGTATCATATGTGGACTGAACTGCAGAAAGCCGGAATAAGAGGGGGATAGCTAATCCTTTTGAAGACTACGCTTCTGGTAACCTCCATCTTGCAGCAGGAGAAGAGAGTAGATGGTAAATTCACCAAGTAGCATCGTGTAGCATAATCCTACCCGGTGATCCTCTCCTTGTCGCCCTGTTAGAGAGCGACCACCGGGTTGTATCTGGCACTTGGAAGGGTGTGTTTTATTAAGTATCCGGTTCTAGTTGTCATAAGGTCAAGGTACAACTCCAAGTCGTCCTGTTACCGAAGATCACGGCTATTCGAATAGATTAACTTCCCTGTAGGGGTGCACCACATTTCCCAACAAGCTCGATCCCCTTTGTCCGGACACACTTTTTTTGGATCATGCCCGACCTCGGAAGGTCAACACGTCGCAGCCCTACCTAGGCACAACAGAGAGGTCAGCACGCCGGTCTAAATCCTATGGCGCAGGGGTCTGGGCCCATCGCTCATTGCACACCTGCACGTTGCGAGGGCGGCCGGAGAGCAGACCTAGCAGCCTCCATTACAAAGGAAGTTGCGTTATGCGGCCCAACCCGGCGCGCGCCGCTCAGTCGCTGACGTCACGAAGGCTTTGGCTGATACCACGACGTCGAGTGCCCATAACTGTCCCCGCATAGATGGTTAGTGTGTATAGGCCAGTGTCTGACTGAGATCAAATACCAAGATCTCCTTAAACGTGTTAAGTATCCGCGAACGCCAACCAGGGCCAGGCCCACCTCTCTCCTAGGTGGTCTCAACCTGCCCTGTCGCTCCGCCACAAAGTAACAGTCGGGGGCCGTCGGGAACCCAGGCCCACCTCTACCGGGATGGAGCCACCTGCCCCTTCATCCCCCAACTCCGAACAGTATAAAGATATCGCATATGCCCGTGATCACCTCCCGAAGTGATCACGGCTCAGTAGTATAGCATGGTAGACAGACAAGAGTGTAGGGCCACTGATGGAACACTAGCATCCTATACTAAGCATTAGGATAGCATGTAAAGGTAACAACAGTAGTAGCAAGGACATGCTATGCATCAAAATAGGATTAACGAAAAGCAGTAACATGCTACACTACTCTAATGCAAGCAGTAGAGAGAAGAATAGGCGATATCTGGTGATCAAGGGGGGGGCTTGCCTGGTTGCTCTGGCAAGAAGGACGGGTCGTCAACACCGTAGTCGAAATGGGGGTCACCGGCAGCCTCGGGGTCTACTAAAAAGAAGTAACGGAGGGGGAACTGATGAGGACATGACTACCTTGGATACGACCAAAAATATTGCATACATGCATATTTGTTAGGTTATTTCTAATGCAAACTATTCAATAATCTATTTATGTTATCCAGAACAAAAATACTTCACACACTTTTGTGTTTTGTCTAATTGCAGGTGTATGGCACATTTGTACAATCCACATATGAAGATAAGGGAAAAGGAGAAGTTTAGGTTGTGTTCAAAAAGTCCTCTCACGTCACTTTTGGGCCAAGAGAAGATAATGTCCAAGTCTCTCACGTTCTGGATTCAGATTCGGACTGCACAGACATACCTGACTCAAAACACCAACAACTTTTTCATACGGACTCCGAATTGGGTGATTCTTTCTTTGTTGGAAACTAGATTTCGTGCTCTTTCCAACCCAATTGGATTGACCTTCAAATTCATCCGGAGCGTTGAGTTACGGACGAAACAATCTGACATTGCAGCAGGATCCGAGTCAAACTACAAGCCCAAAGGTGTTGCATCACCTCCACTTGGGCCCATGAGCCTTGTAAGACCTAGGGTTAGTTTTAGGCTGCCTTTGGACGTCCTCCCACCTCCTTGGCCGCCACCCCTTGCTCCTATATAAGTAGATCCATCTAGTAGCTTTTTCCTTGGGATTTGTTTAGTTAAAAGTTAGCCATTGCAACTTTGTGTACTTCGTTTGTGTCCAACGACCAGACCAAGACCGCTTCCGAATCCCCACCATTATCAATACTTCATATATATTTGCAATATTCAGATTGCTTTATCATATTTTTGCTCGTTCTTTGATTGCTTGCAGGAATAGACCTTCGTGGTCAGGCTGACCGTGCTTCCAGCATCGTCAGTAACCTCAGGAGATTGGTTTAGCGATTGCTAAGGCGCAACGTCGTGCACGTTTGTAGTCGGATCGTCAAAGTCGTCTCCACCAAATCGATAGTTATCATCTCATCGAAAGATCGGGACCCTCGCCTCTATCAAGTGGTATCAGTTTTCAGGTTGCTCGGTGAGAATTTCCAGTTTTCCTAGATTAGATTTATTTTCTTACCTATTGTCCAAGAAAAAGCCACAAAAAAGAGTTAGATCTATTCATCCTTGGTCCAAGCCAGTATGAAGCTTTGCAAATTTTTTTTCATTGCTTGCATAGTTGAATTATCGGTTGCATCGTCGTGTCGAGTTGCTGGTCTTAGTGTCTAGTTCGTTTAGAGTTTCGAGTTCTGTTCACATTAGTCACGCCACCGCTGCATCATTATCTCTTCCGTTGTCCATCACCCATCCATCAATTTCCACCACGTGCTACCCACCATTCATTGTCATAATAATAGTTGAGATCATTCACATCTTCGCTTGATCCAATCTGCATCTTATCTAGTTTGTTTTGGAAAGAGGGAGAAAAACAGAGAGAAAAAAACGGGAGAAAAAAAGAGAAAAAAAGTCAGAGAAAAAAGGAGATAAAGAAAAAAAGTGTGAGGAAAAAAAGAGAGAAGAAAAAAAAACAAAATTCGGATCTTTTTAGACTCAATCTCGTAGTTGAATTCGGATTGGAATCTGTTTTGTGCACTGTTCAGTAAAACAGGCATAACTTCCTCATACGAAGTCCGTTTTGCCTCTGCGAGTACTCAAACGAAAGCTAGCGACGAGCCGCATATAAATAGTTGAAGAAGCTAGTTCAATATTTGGCACCTCAAAATCAGCTTCTAAATAGGTCTTTTTGCCCTCCGAAGTGCATGAACACAGCTTATTCCAGTTTTTCAGGCCAGTTTTCGAATTTTTTGACTCCTCATATCAACTCGGAATTGAGTGATTCTTTTTGTGTTTGAAAGCTTGAGTCAATACCATTCTTGAAAAAAAAACAAAAAATCGGCACAAACTTTTTCAGAGAAAAGTTGGAGACAAAGTTGTTGATATATCCTGCTTGGCTGTTGTTTCACATCATTATCTTTACTGCCGTTGTGATCTTCACTTATATCTTGCTGTCCAGAGCTACTTAGTATCCTTCATTGATGCTAGTTGTGCTACGACGTGACCTCATTAGTGTTCTAGGCTCGCGTCTCTAGTTCGGTCTAGCCTAGGACCAGCACAGTACCGTCGTTGAGCGTTTATTTAACATTGCATCTCTGAATTGATTATTGCTAATCTTTTGCTACCATATATAGCCAACCCAGCTCCACATATTTCTACACCGTGTATACGTACGTTCCCCTGGCAATCGCTTTACACAATCTTCAGAGTTATTTGACACCGCTGGTTGCCTGTCACCACCTGCTGCTTGGTAAGAACTTGTAAGATATTGATATTTGCTTTACTGTGAGCGCTTTACCACCACACCCTAGTAGTTCATAGGAACATTATTCTTGAATTTTGTTTCTTGTTTCTACTAATCATGACAGGTTCCGAAGATAGAAGTTCTTGGACGACGGACACATCTTTACCATCACGAGAGTTGGGACAACACACACAAGCACATGGTCAGGTTATCTAGCTTGGGAGCTTGAAGTAGAACAAGTTTTTAGTCACCATGACTTTTCTGAACTTGAGCGAGTGCGAGCAGCCACTAGAGCAATTACTGATTTTGCTTCTGTTTGGTGGAGTGTACATTGTAAGAAAAACATTGATAACCAACCCACAACTTGGAAAATTTTGAAAGCTGTAATGAGACAACAATTTTTCCCTCCTTATTATCGTCGTGAATTGCTTCGCAAATTTGAACAATCTAAACAAGGCAACAACATTGTTCATGCTTACTACCAAGAGTTCAAATCTTATATGCATCATTGTGACATAGAAGAATCTGAGAATGATACAATGAATAGATTTTTTGGTGGTTTGAACCATGATATTCAGGCAAGATTTCAGTATATTCCTCGTTGCATTACTGGTATGTATGTCCGTGCTTGTACCTTTGAGAGACAGATACAGGAGGATGCATTAGGTGACTACAACAACTACTATTCCAGTTCATGCTCACCACCGCCGGTGGGTTCCTCCATCATTGCACCTCGGATTATGAGCGCGGCATCATCTCAAGGGTATGATACATTGTCAATGTCCGTACCTACATCAGCTACATCTTTGCCACAAAGTAACAGTAAAGGTATTGATGATATAACTTCACATGAGAATGATGCATGCCTAGTTAACTTGAATGCGACATGTATTGAGTTACCTGTTGATTTGAGCACACCACCTATTTTAGATAATCTTGTTACTGTCATGAATGCATCATGTGATCAAACAACTGAAATATCAACAATTTTGAGTGCACCCATTGAATTAACTGTTGATGCAAAAGAACTAATGTTTAATCATTTTGACATGGCCTCCAACCTTGGTGATGATTCTGTGTCCAATGACTTATTGCATGTTTGCTTATTTAAGCATGTTGTAGCATGTAAATTTGATGCAAGTAAGGTTTATTCACCAAAGTTGGGATGGTTTAATGATGAACATTGCAAATCTTTTGAAATGAATAAGAGTTTCACTTATATGTGCAAACTGAGTTCTAATATTTTCATGCCTTCTACTTCTTGTGATAATTTTTTGGCTTTAGTTTTTATGAACTATAAAAGTTACTCATGTATACATGTGTCATACGTGCAAAAATCAAGGGAAGTTAAACTGGATGACATATACATATACAACATGTACACCTTGTCTCTTTTGTTAGCCACATTTCAGATTAAGCAACGCCGAGGACGGCTTTGTTTTCAAAAAGGAGAGGATGAATGAGGACATGACTACCTTGGATACGACCAAAAATATTGCATACATGCATATTTGTCAGGTGATTTCTAATGCAAACTATTCAATAATCTATTTATGTTATCTAGAACAAAAATACTTCACACACTTTTATGTTTTGTCTAATTGCAGGTGTATGGCACATTTGTACAATCCACATATGAAGATAAGGGAAAAGGAGAAGTTTAGGTTGTGTTCAAAAAGTCGTCTCACGTCACTTTTGGGCCAAGAGAAGATAAAGTCCAAGTCTCTCACGTTCTGGATTCAGATTCGGACTGCACAGACATACCTGACTCAAAACACCAACAACTTTTTCATACGGACTCCGAATTGGGTGATTCTTTTTTTGTTGGAAACTAGATTTCGTGCTCTTTCCAACCCGATTGGATTGACCTTCAAATTCGTCCGGAGCTTTGAGTTACGGACGAAACAATCTGACGTTGCAGCAGAATCCGAGTCAAACTACAAGCCCAAAGGTGTTGCATCACCTCCACTTGGGCCCATGAGCCTTGTACGACCTAGGGTTAGTTTTAGGCTGCCTTGGGACGTCCTCCCACCTCCTTGGCCGCCACCCCTTGCTCCTATATAAGTAGATCCATCTAGTAGCTTTTTCCTTGGGATTTGTTTAGTTAAAAGTTAGCCATTGCAACTTCGTGTACTTCGTTTGTGTCCAACGACCAGACCAAGACCGCTTCCGGATCCCCACCATTATCAATACTTCATATATATTTGCAATATTCAGATTGCTTTATCATATTCTTGCTCGTTCTTTGATTGCTTGCAGGAATAGACCTTCGTGGTCAGGCTGACCGTGCTTCCAGCATCGTCACTAACCTTAGGAGATTGGTTTAGCGATTGCTAAGGCCCAACGTCGTGCACGTTTGTAGTCGGATCGTCAAAGTCGTCTCCACCAAATCGATAGTTATCATCTCATCGAAAGATCGGGACCCTCGCCTCTATCAGGAACACAATAAATAATAGAGCAATCAAAGCATCACAAAGGATAACACGGAAATACGCGGTGCTAGAGGTGACCTAACGCAGTAGAAGGTGATACCAGCAAAGGGTGAGAACATCCGGGAAAGTATTCTCGGTTTTTCGCGTTTTCAGAAAAATGAACCGGAGGGGGAAAGTTGCGTGTTTGCTATGCTAGGGATGTGTGGCAGATGAATGGGACACATATTAAGATTCGTCTCGTCGTTCTGAGCAACTTTCATGTACAATGTTTTTTCGTCCGAGTTACGGATTATTTTCTATGAATTTCTAAAGTTTTATTATTATTTCGAATATTATTAATTCGAATTTAAAAAGGAATTGGCTAGGTGCACACAGCAGCAGCTTAGTTTCAGTGGCTTACAAGTGGGGTCCAATGGTTGGGTTGACCTAGTCAAGGGTGACCAGTCAACAGGGAGTGTGGCCCACATGTCATAGACTACACCTAATAATTGTAATAGGCCTACCCAATTAACTAAACTAATTAAGTACAAGGGCCCACTTGGCATATGATAGTTTAGCCCCTAATCTAACCTACTACTAATTAAATGGACCGGCCATTAGTTTAGCCGTGCCTCACGGCTGGGCATGCGCAGCCACGGCCTGAAGCACACGAGGCATCCAGGAGAAGCCACACGAGAGGTGTGCGAGCTGTGGGCATGGCATGCACGCGGGGCATGCGTGGGAGGGCGCAGGGCACAGTCGAGATGGCCAAGGCGAGCGGCACTGACAGGGCCTTGCGGCAGGGAGCAGAGCACCAACAGGGTGAGCAGCGGGGCAACAACAAAAGAGCAGTAGCAAGCAGCCGCATGGAGCAGGAGCAGCGGCAAGAGGAGCTGCGTGCAGCACGACAGACGGCTGCAGGCACAGGGGCACGGCCACGGGCGGCTGGGTGCGGTCACGGCGGCCGGGCGCGCGCAGGGGGCGACAGGCAGCATCGTTCTAGAGCAGCAGCAGCGCGGTCACGCACGGGAGCTTGAGCTCCGGCCACGGCGGCGCAGCACGGGGACGGCCACAATGGTGACAAATCGAAGCAGGGAGAGAGGGGATCCGGGAGGAGCTCACAGTGAGGCGGAAGGCGTTCTCGGGAAGGCCGGCGACGGGTCGGAGAGGCGGTGGTCATGGCGGGATGTGGCGGTCGGAGGAAGAAGACGAAGACCGCGTCGGCCACGCGGCTCCCCGGGCTGATGAGGCGCCCAGAACGGATGAAGACGAGGGCAGTGGACCTCCAGGACGTACTCCCGCACGCTGGAGGGGCCGGTGGACGCCTCAACGACGGAGATGCAGCAATGACCGTGAGTGATTTCGAGATCTAATTCGCGAAGAAGAGGAGGGGCCCGATGGGGGGAAAGAGGGGAGAATGGATGAGTGCGAGCTAGGGTTTCGGGGGGGAGGGGAGGGGCACCCATATAGGGCCAGAGGGGCGACGTGGAGGGCATCCATGGCCATGGTGCCCTGGATGTGTGCCACACATATGCTCGTGTAGGTGAGGTTGAAGGAGAGATAGATGAGCTAGGCCTAGGTAAATTGCTAGATGGGCCAAAGTGCACAGTAGATTTAGGCCCTCTTGTTTTCTCTTTTTTCTTTAGCTAGACATTTTCCTGTTTATTTAATATTTCAAATTGTTTTAGTTTTGTAAAACATATAGTTAGCACCTAAATTGGTAATAGTAGTTATACCACTGCCACAATTAATTTTGTATATAAAAAGTGGTTTGCAAGAATTATTTAATCATTTAAGAGACGTTTAAATAATAGTTTCAGCTCATGGTTTACTTATCTTAGAGCATTTAATTATTTTATAAAAAATGTGGTTTCTTCACCAAAATAATGTATGGATTATTTTCCGTAAACCAAACATTTTAGTTTTAATGTTAGAAAACTTTTGATGTTTGCCATTAACTCAAATATGAATTCTAATTGTTTTGAACTAACGCGAGATTAGCAATAGTAGTCATGGTGACGTGGCATCATTAGCAGAGGTTACTGTAGCTTAATTATCCGGGCGTTAGAATTCTCCTCCACTACAAGAAATCTCGTCCTGAGATTTAAGAGGTGGGGTAAGGGGAAAGGTTTGGTCACGAAATTCTAGCGCATCTTATCAGACTTGGTTGCTCTTCTCGAAGAAATCGATCCATTATATTGACGTCTTCATTTGTCTGCTTCAGGTCATCATGATGAAGTCGGCATCCTTTCCTTGGGAACTCATCGTACGTGCGAAGGTCAAGGGGTAACTTCGGAAGAACGGGCCGCTACAATGTTGCTTATCTGGTAGATAACATCAGGAGAAGTAGCAGAACGTAACTCTCGAATTGATACTTAAGGAATTATCGAGAGCAAAGTAAGAAGGTGCAAAATGGAAGTTTCAAGCACATAGGCAATCGTTTGTTGCCTGAAACGAAGTGTGAAAGGGGTTTAGAGCAATGGGAATACGCATTGCGTCTGATACCATAATAGATCACGAGGCAGGTGGCCCGTGAATTACATACGAAGTCAAGCGCGAGGAATAACTTTGACACTAGGGTGTACAGGAGAGTCAGGTTTCGATCCTGTGGAACTGTGGGTTATGGGCCCACCATGTGGGTTAAACATAGAAAGAGCGGTGACCTCTTGCACGGTTATGATAGCAAGGCATGCCAGAGAATAGCCTGTTAGTTATGTCGGCAACAACGTCGGTACCAAGGGAGAGGGACAAAGAGAACCATTTTCCTGCTCGTTCAAACGAGGCGGACCTATAGGCAAAGTTCTCGTCCATCGGTGGTTACGGGAATGTCATCAACAATAGTAATAGGCTCTTACAGACAGAGTTGTACACCGAGATGTTTGCACAAGCAGGGAATTATTACTGCTTATATCATATAGATCATAGAAACGGTTTAAATTAACAAATGGAAAGGGAAAAATATCTATCAGATTTAATCAGAACAATGGAAAGAAAAATGTGTTTAAACACATATTTCAGGGGTATATCCTTCCCAAGGACAAGCAAAGCATGATATGCATGACAGGATATAACGTAGAAAACCATTTAGGTTAGGGAAGAGGAAGTTCATGACATTACCCAAACAACGGTGTTTGAATAATTGATAAAGAGAATTTAGCATTTTGCTTCAAATGCTCTTATTGAAAATCGGAGTACCACAGACATGCTTCGAGATAGCATTGACATGGTCATTGGGTAAAGATCGGACTTTGGAAACATAAAGGATTCATCAGGAACAACTTATAGAATAAGTCTTACAATTTCCTCATGGAAGAATGGATAACCTTGCTGAAAAGGAATCTATAACAATAGGGCCTCTGGCCAGGTGTGCTAGGCACGACATCACCTTGCCGATTCATATAAAGACCAATATTACGACTGTTGGAAAATGTTCCAACCATCATATCCGACCGAGATTTAGTTCAGATTGATGTCAGGATACCTCATACTCAGGATACCTGAGAAGGAAAGGTGCAATACAAATTGACAAGACGACATTGTAAGATTCTCGGTAAATGAACTATGGAAGAAAGTTTCGAATCATGAGTTCATTATTAAATCAAGGAGAGAGTGAGGAGGTGGTTGATGAACTCAGTGACAATTCATCGAGATTCCCAAAAGATGGATTTCCACAATTATGTGAACAAGGAGATAGCTTTTGTCAGTTCAAATGATATAATGAGGTATGCTCGAGGAAACATACACGATTAAACATTGGTTGACAGTGCACCCGAAATACGGACTTAGGTAGCACAATCAATGTTAGAATGGCGATTCGATAACCAATGGTCTAAGAATGAAATGTTGACCATTAACTTCAAAGCAATAAGGTTGCTAGAAGTTCTAAAATTACTAGTCCATCTGTCAGTATTCCTGTTAGGAACAACACGGGGACCAAGAAAAGAATGGTGATGGTGAAGTATCACTTATATCAAGAATTCTCAAGAGGTGCTGAGATTCTCACAACATTCCTGACATAAAATATGGTAATACTCCAAGGTAAAGAAGAACAATTTCTGGATAGCAAGGATCTCAAGGTATATCACAAAGCACGAACAAGTTTGTGTTGAATGAAAGGCAATAAAGTGGTCGATGATAACACAAATCATTGAGAGCAAAGGGTGGTATTTCTCATCAAGAATTCGATAGATATCTTGGAAGAGCTCAGAATGTTGATGATGTTCACGACACATTTGTGCGAGATTTCATGAAGATGTAATTGATCGGCGACGACATCAAGTCAAAGGAATGATGAGGCGAAAGATTATTGGAACTAAGAGTATGACACAAACTCGAAATCAAGCTTGGTGTTCAAGGCGAAATGATGCGATGATGAAGATCGGCATAAGGTTAGCTCATCGTCGAAAGTTGTGCTTCGGGATTAAGGACCAGGTAGCATAGTTAAAAAGTTGCACGATAATGATATAGCCGATCAGGCTAGGAATGACTTGAAGGATTATTAAATCATAAGCAACGAAAATTACTTAGAGTTATTGAATCGGAGTGCGGAATCGATTCACTTATCGGTGTTCTCGAGTGACTAATAACTCAAAACCCAAGATAAATCGGAATCGGCGAGAATAATAGTTGATGAAGAACTCATAAGAAGTTATGTAGTTCCGTGATATTCTCAAGATAACGGAGGGTATTACTCGGTAGAGTAGAATAGGGGTTGGACAGGTGTATTATCCTGCAGAAGACAAGTACTTCAACTTGTCCGAGAATGTGATCAAAGAAGAACAATATGGTCGGAACCACGATCGGAAAGGACCAAACATAGATACAGGACGAACCTATAACAAGGGGATTATTATCATTACAAGAAGCTTCGATGATAAGTTTCACATCGGGTCCATGGGCATGAACACAAAGTTCAAGGTCGACTCCCACTTCTCCAATGCATAACCTTTCATTCACTTCACATTTTCGAAGAAGTTGTAGTGTTGAAATTTTATCTAGTGAAGCACCAGAAGAGTACGACTCGTGAAAACTTTCGGGTTCACACGGTTTAGAAAAGGTATAGATTCAACCCATCAGGGTATCTTAGAAACATATACCACAAGCTTCAAGAGTAAATATCACCAGCTCGAAAGCAGAGCAAGGTTGAGAAAGTAGAGGATACAATTTACCAAAGGCATTATGTATCCGAGGGAAGGCTCACAAGGTTATTGGATATGAAGGACACTGTCGGATAAAATCCATTAAAGGATCTGCCGGTCCATAACAGAGCTGATGTGAGCATCGGCACACAACCAGAGGAAGTAATAATGCAAAGGCATTGGATTATAGAAACAACTGACTAATCCAGAGCTCAAATGCAAAGGAATTGTAATTTTCAAATCAAGGGATCAGAAGCAATGTTCTGATTAGGGATGGATAGGTTGAATAGCCTTAGGGGTACAATCGACGGCAATCGGATTGGTTGAGAACCAACTCAGTCTGAGCCGGAAAGATAATTTAAAAGGATCAACTGATGATTGCGTGCATTCGCACTCATGTTGAATCAATAGGATCAAAATCACGGTGTCTAAGGATACTAACGAATATTGCCAGACATATGGAAAGCATCCATAATGCAAGTAGACAAGTATTGCAGAGCAATAAGCTACTGAGGAATTTTGGAGGATCGAATAGTATTTCAAAGACAATTGTGAAACACATGAACAATTAGGGATGAGCGGATACTAGATAAGGGCGAGAAATTATCCGTAGGGGTATTCAGGTGGCAAGGAACTACAAGGCAGTAGGCACAAAATATTCTCGGAACAATTGAGGGGATTTCAGGATATCTTGTTATAACAAGATCAACTGGGAATAAAAGTAAGAACGACAAGTATATGTAATTATCCATAGGGATATTTCGATGGTAGGGAATTGCACAAGCATGAGCACAAGTTATCGGGATAACATCAAGAGTATCTTCGAGGTCTACAGTTGAATCGAGCCATCATCTGGAATGAAGGGGCTCTCCGGGAGGAAGTAGATACGAGAACCTAAAGTCAGATTTAGTAAAATCATTTAACCCGAATAGAAGAGAGATCAGAGTCCCAGAGTATAGAAGAGGAGTAAAAGATCCTCATACCACCCGATGGCCACATGGGCCCATAAGCCACACAACCATGTTAATAAAAGTTTTGCAATGTCTAGACTCGACTTCGGCCAAGAAGTGTGGAAGGGGGATTCCTACAGGCAGTCAGCTCTGATACCAACTTGTGATGCCCCCGATTTGACCGTACACTAATCATACACGCAAACGTGTACGATCAAGATCAGGGACTCACGAGAAGATATCACAACACAACTCTACAAATAAAATAAGTCATACAAGCATCATATTACAAGCCAAGGGCTTCGAGGGCTCGAATACAAGAGCTCGATCATAGAAGAGTCAGCGGAAGCAACAATATCCGAGTACAGACATAAGTTAAACAAGTTTGCCTTAAGAAGGCTTACACAAACTGGGATACAGATCGAAAGAGGCGCATGCCTCCTACCTGGGATCCTCCTAAACTACTCCTGGTCGTCGTCATCGGGCTGCACGTAGTAGTAGGCACCTCCCGAGTAGTAGTAGTCGTCGTCGACGGTGGGGTCTGGCTCCTGGGCTCCAACATCTAGTCGCAGCAACCGAGTATAGAAAGGGGGAAAAGAGGGAGCAAGCAACCGTGAGTACTCATCCAAAGTACTCGCAAGCAAGGAGCTACACTACATAAGTATGCATTGGTATCAAATGGAATAAGGGTATCATATGTGGAATGAACTGCAGAAAGCCGGAATAAGAGGGGGATAGCTAATCCTTTTGAAGACTACGCTTCTGGTAACCTCCATCTTGCAGCAGGAGAAGACAGTAGATGGTAAATTCACCAAGTAGCATCGTGGAGCATAATCCTACCCGGCGATCCTCTCCTCGTCGCCCTGTTAGAGAGCGACCACCGGGTTGTATCTGGCACTTGGAAGGGTGTGTTTTATTAAGTATCCGGTTCTAGTTGTCATAAGGTCAAGGTACGACTCCAAGTCGTCCTGTTACCGAAGATCACGGCTATTCGAATAGATTAACTTCTTTGCAGGGGTGCACCACATTGCCCAACATGCTCGATCCCCTTTGTTCGGACACACTTTTTTGGGTCATGCCCGGCCTTGGAAGATCAACACATCGCAGCCCTACCTAGGCACAACAGAGAGGTCAGCATGCCGGTCTAAATCCTATGGCGCAGGGTTCTGAGCCCATCGCCCATTGCACACCTTCACGTTGCGAGGGCGGCCGGAAAGCAGACCTAGCAACCTCCATTACAAAGGAAGTTGCATTACGCGGTCCAACCCGACGCGCCCCGCTCAGTCGCTGACGTCACGAAGGCTTCGGCTGATACCACGACGTCGAGTGCCCATAACTGTCCCCGCGTAGATGGTTAGTGCGTATAGGCCAGTGGCCTGACTCAGATCAAATACCAAGATCTCATTAAATGTGTTAAGTATCCGCGAACGCCAACCAGGGCCAGGCCCACCTCTCTCCTAGGTGGTCTTAACCTGCCCTGTCGCTCCGCCACAAAGTAACAGTCGGGGGCCGTCGGGAACCCAGGCCCACCTCTACAGGGATGGAGCCACCTACCCCTTCATCCCCCAACTCCGAACAGTATCATAAGTAATGTAACAGTATAAAGTATATCACATATGCCCGTGATCACCTCCCGAAGTGATCACGGCTCAGTAGTATAGCATGGCAGACGGACAAGAGTGTAGGGCCACTGATGGAACACTAGCATCCTATACTAAGCATTAGGATAGCATGTAAAGGTAACAACAGTAGTAGCAAGGACAGGCTATGCATCAGAATAGGATTAACGGAAAGCAGTAACATGCTACACTACTCTAATGCAAGCAGTAGAGAGAAGAATAGGCGATATCTGGTGATCAGGGGGGGCTTGCCTAGTTGCTCTGGCAAGAAGGACGGGTCGTCAACACCGTAGTCGAACTGGGGGTCACCGGCAGCCTCGGGGTCTACCGAAAAGAAGTAACGGAGGGGGAACACAATAAATAACAGAAAAATCAAAGCATCACAAAGGATAACATGGAAATACACGGTGCTAGAGGTGACCTAACGCAGTAGAAGGTGATACCAGCAAAGGGTGAAAACATCTGGGAAAGTATTCCCGGTGTTTCGCGTTTTCGGATAAACGAACCGGAGGGGGAAAGTTGCGTGTTCACTATGCTAGGGATGTGTGGCAGACGAACAGGCCGCGTATTCAGATTCGTCTTGCCGTTCTGAGCAACTTTCATGTACAAAGTTTTTTCGTCCGAGTTACGGATTATTTTCTATGAATTTCTAAAGTTTTATTATTATTTTGAATATTATTAATTCGAATTTAAAAAGAAATTGGCTAGGTGCACACAGTAGCAGCTTAGTTTCAGTGGCTTACAAGTGGGGTCCAATGGTTGGGTTGACCTAGTCAAGGGTGACCAGTCAACAAGGAGTGTGGCCCAAATGTCATAGACTACACCTAATAATAGAAATAGGCCTACCCAATTAACTAAACTAATTAAGTACAAGGGCCCACTTGGCATATGATAGTTTAGCCCCTAATCTAACCTACTACTAATTAAATGGACCGGCCATTAGTCTAGCCGTGCCTCACGCCTGGGCATGCGCAGCCACGGCCTGAAGCACACGAGGCATCCAGGAGCAGCCACACAAGAGGCGTGCAAGCTGTGGGCATGGCGTGCACGCGAGGCATGCGTGGGAGGGCACGGGGCACGGTCGAGGTGGCCAAGGTGAGCGACACTGACAGGGCCTTGCGGCAGGGAGCAGAGCACCAACAAGGTGAGCAGCGGGGCAACAACAAAAGAGCAGCAACAAGCAGCCGCATGGAGCAGGAGCAGCGGCAAGAGGAGCTGGGTGCAGCGCGACAGACGGCTGCAGGCACAGGGGCGCGGCCACAGGCGGCCGGGTGCGCGCAGGGGGCGACAAGCAGCGTCGTTCTAGAGCAGCAATAGCGCGGTCACGCATGGGAGCTTGAGCTCCGGCCACGGCGGCGCAGCGCGGGGACGGCCTCAACGGCGACAAATCGAAGTAGGGAGAGAGGGGATCCGGGAGGAGCTCACAGTGAGGCATAAGGCGTTCTCGGGAAGGCCGGCGACGGGTCGGAGTGGCGGTGGTTATGGCGGGATGCGGCGGTCGGAGGAAGAAGAGGAAGACCGCGTCGGCCACGCGGCTCCCCGGGCTGATGAGGCGCCCAGAACGGATGAAGACGATGGCAGTGGACCTCCAGGACGTACTCCCACACACTGGAGGGGCCGGTGGACGCCTCAATGACGGAGATGCAGCGATGACCGTGAGTGATTTCGAGATCTAATTCGC
The DNA here is from genome assembly GCF_002162155.2 of Triticum dicoccoides. Classification (NCBI taxonomy): domain Eukaryota; kingdom Viridiplantae; phylum Streptophyta; class Magnoliopsida; order Poales; family Poaceae; genus Triticum; species Triticum dicoccoides. The sequence continues at coordinate 284,030,373 of NC_041390.1, forward strand.
GAAGAAGGGGAGGGGCCC